>NC_025994.2:42536589-42649133 GCF_000442705.2 Elaeis guineensis
GGGTGCCACTCCAAGTCGCTGATGAACTTTCGCAATCATATAATTTTCTTCATAGCATTGGATGTCACAATATACTCTACCTCACATACTGAGTCAGCCACGGTGTGCTATTTGAAACTTTTCCAGCAAACTGCTCTACCATTTAGGATAAATACAAATCCCGATATGATCTTGCTATTGTTATGATCTAACTGAAAGTTGGAGTCTATAAACCTCACAAGCTTCAAAGTCAGATTCTCTATAGATGAGCCACTGGTCTTTAGTATTTCTGAATACTTAAGAATGATTTTCACAACCTTTCAGTGGTTCTCCACTGGATCAGACTGATACCTGCTCACTATCCTTGGTGAGTAGGCAACATTCGATCTCATACATGTCATTGTTGATGGGAAAGAATCTATTTCTCGTGGATAATCAGGGTTGCTTTTAAAATTTTTTTATAAATCTATCTGAATAAGGATCAAATCCTTATTGGATTGCAGCAGAATTAGGGATCAAATCTCTAGAATCTAGATTCAACCTTTGTATAGGCCTAAAACTGCAGGCCCTCTACTTCACACGCACACCAGGCAATGCAAGAAAACAGGATGAATCTCTGGATTGATACACCTTCGCAAGACCACCAAGGGAGGGAAGAGATGTGCTGGTGTGACACCTCACACCAGCAAGAGGGATGCCTAAAGGAGGGCCCACACCTTGGAGAAAGAGGGGCAGCAAGAAGGGAGACCATGCCAAGGGTAGGGCATCCACTAGCTCTTATGCCTTTCTCTCTTTCTCTCTTTTCTCCCTTTGATTTCTATGCTCTCTCTTGTGATCTTGTGTTCCATTCATAGGTAGAGACCCTCTCTATTTATAGATGATTTTCATGACCCAATAAGTATAGGATCTTTAATTTAAACATGCTTTGAATTAGTCCACTACTTATCAAAGAAGGACTCCTATATGAGAAAAGATTGGCGCCACATATGGCATCATCCACTTTGCACCCACGCCTACACCCATATGGGATGGCCCACAACTAGCACCATACTAGGTGCTGGTTAGCCAAAGAGTGAGAGAGTTTTAGTGAAAATAGAACTCTGAGGATCTCATTTTAAAAAGATCCAATTCGAATCCAATTTGAAGCTGATTCAAAATAATTTTGAAAGGCTGTCAATCCTAAACGCTTTAGAACTTTTGGACCAAGTCTAACTTAAAATTTTGAACCCAATTAAGTCTAATTAATTTAGATTTAATCTAAAATTAATCAAAACTTAAATCAAATCTCTCATAGATTTCTTGGATCATAAATCAAGAACTGTTTATCTCCGAGATTGAACTTGAATCTCATGTGTAGTTTTAGCTAGACATAGTAACTCTTCAATTCTATTTGACCCATAACTTAATTTTCAGTCAAGTTAGTTTATATGTTCAATCAAGGTAAGTACTTCCAAATTGTACATATAAATATAGGCCAATACTTTTCTATGTTGTCTGACTTGTGTGTGTGACTCCATAGGTTCAAATATTAAGTCAGTAGCATAGGACCATTTCTGTATTAATTGAAGCTACCATCTTGCAATGGTTTTCGACATCCAAATAGGTCAAATTATCATAAAGTAATATTTTAGAACCTATGCATATGGTTACTGCATAATTCATCCCTTTGATCCTGAATGCTCTAGAATGATCTAGGTTTAACTGTCAACTCGGAGTGTTTCATCCACATTATATTTCATCTTTCAAATCCATCTCAGAGATTATCCTGGTAAAGATTTTACTAAATTGAAATACAGCGATGTATCAGCTCCTATAATCTAGAGGGGTCAATCCCATCTTGATCCACACAAAGACTTTACAGGTACTTGGCTACACCCAATAGCCTTCCATCACTGTATTAGAAATCCAGATAGTCTGATATCAAAGTATAGTGAGTTTCTTGCAAGTCACTATGGTGATCTCGATCTGAGGGATACTTATGTCCATACGCTTCGCAAGCAACTCTTGACAGTAGAACGCTCAGCAGGTGAGTTATTTATTTAGTAATGATATACTCTTACATCTCATCTATATACCATACTAATGTCACCACCCTCTTTGGTTAAGAGAATAACCAACCCATATAGCACACAATGACCTCCACTCAATAAACATCATCATCTTGTAATGATGTATTATTTGATTGCGAACATATTTAAGAACTATATGACAAAAATTCTCTCTTTATCGTTTACTAATATAGTTCTAAGGACTTCATCATAGCACAAGAGTTCTATAAGGAAGATGTAATTTTGTGATGAATAATATTAAAATAATTTTTATTTATCAATCAATTATTCATATACAAAGAGAAACTCAACTATCACATGATTGATTTTAAGATATAATTTTCAATAACTTTTACTTGAACTAAAGCCAATTGGGCCAGTATCTTATACCCATCTTCCATTTAAAGTTATCAAACTCTTTGATCTCGAGAGCATTAGTGAAGGAGTCAGCTAGGTTCTCCTTTTTGTCGATCTTCTGAAGCTCGACGTTACCTCAGTTCACAATCTCTCATATCAGGTGATAGCGGCACAGAATATGCTTGATGCACTGATGTCACTTTAGTTCTTTTGTCTGAGCTATGGCACTAGAGCTATCACAATATAGTATGACAGGGCCATCAATAGAAGGTGTAACTCTCAACTCATTGATGAATTTTTGCAACCACACCGTCTCTTTTGCAGCATTCGATGCAGCATTGTATTCTGCTTCGCATACAGAATCGGCCACAATATGTTGTTTGAAACTGTTCTAGTAAATAGCTCATCTATTTAAGATAAATACGTAGCCCAACATACTTCTGCTATCATCACAATCTGATTGAAAACTGGAATCAGTATATCCCACAAGTTTTAGATCAATATCTCCATAGATAAGCCATTGGTCTTTAGTATATTTATCAAATACTTTAAGATTGCCTTCACAACCTTCTAATAGTTTTTATCTGGATCAGACTGATACTTACTCACTACCCTTGGTGAATAGGCCACATCCGACCTCGTATACATTATGGCGTATATGATAGATCCCACTACCGAAGCATATGGTATTCTACTCATATGCTCTCTCTCCTCAGAGATTGTTAGACAATCCTTCTTGGAGAGAGTAATTTCATGATCTATCGGAAGATAATCTCTCTTAAAATTTTCTATGTTGAACCATTTCAATATAGTATCGATGTACGTGGATTGGGACAATCCAAGCAACCTTCTAGATCTATCCCTATAGATCTTCATCTTTAGGATGTAGGATGCTTCTCTGAAGTCTTTCATGGAGAACTATGATGACAACCACAGTTTCACACTCTGCAAAGTCGAGATGCCATTTTTTAATAATAGTATGTCATCCACATACAGTACAAGAAAGATGACTACATAATCAGTGGCCCACTTGTAGATGCAAGGCTCTTCTCCATTCCTAATGAATCATACATTTTGATCACCTTATCAAAATACATATTCCAACTCTTAGACATCTGCTTAAGTCCATAAATAGACCTATTAGCATGCATATTTTTGACTTGTCTGTGGATGTAAACCCTTCAGGCTATACTATATACACCTCTTCTTCTAGCTCCCCATTAAGAAAAGCAGTTTTGACATCCATTTACCAAATTTCATAATCTAAGTGTGCAGCTATAGCAAGCATAATTCAGATAAACTTGAGCATTGCCATAGGAGAGAACATCTCATCATAGTCAATACCATAATACTGACAGTAATCTTTGGCAACTAGACGGGCTCTATAGATCTCTACCTTTCCATCCACTCCTCTTTTCCTTTTGAAAATCTATTTACACCCTATGGATTTTATCCCATCAGGCAGATCAACTAGTGTCCATCCACCATTAATCTCCATGGACTCCATCTCAGACTTCTTATTCTCAAGCCATTTCGGAGAGTCGAGCCTTTGCATGGCTTCCATAGAGGTGATCGGATTCTTATCGTTTCTATCAAGTTCGATGGGATCACCGTCTTGGATCAAGAAATTATAGTATCTGTCCGGTTGATGTGGTACTCTATCAGATCTCCTTAATGGTGCCTCTACTGACTTCGAATTTGATTCTCCAATCAAATCTAATTCTGTGTATGTCGGTCCTTCCACCTTTTGAACTTCATTAAGTTCAATTTTATAGGTATTAGCTCCTTCTCTAAGGAACTCTTTTTTTGAAAGACTATCCTATTACTGACAAACATCTTTTACTCTGCAGTGAGATAGAAGTAGTATCCTTTAGTTTTCTTTGGGTACCTTACGAACAAACATCTATCAAATTTAGGTCTAAGCTTATCTATCTTTAAATGCTTGACATAAGCTAGACACCCCTAGACCCTAAGGTGTGAGAGCACTAGCTTACGTCTTGTCCATATCTTATATGGAGTTTTATCGACAGACTTACTCGGTACCTTGTTCAGAATGTAGCAAGTAGTTTTTAGAGTATATCTCCAAAAGAAGATTGGTCGACTTGCAAAGACCATCATGGATTGGACCATATCTAACAAGGTTTGATTTCTCCTTTCAGACACCTCGTTACGTTGTGGTGTTCTAAGAGGGTCCACTATGAGATAATTTCATTCTCTTTCAGATATGTCTGGAGGTCACTGGTGAGGTATTCATCTCCTCGATCTGATCAAAGAGTCTTAATGATCTTTTCAGTCTGTTTCTCTACTTCAATATAGAATCATTTGAATATTTCAAATGATTCTAACTTATGCTTCATAAGATAAACATACCCATACCTCGATAGGTCATCTGTAAACATAATGAAGTAGTAGTATCCTCCTCTGATAATTATGTTCATAGATCCGCATACATCAATATATATTAGACCTAGGACATCGTTGGCTCTTTCATATTTTTTCTTAAAAGGTGACTTAGTCATCTTACTAAGTAGACAGGATTCACAGATAGGTAATGATTCACAATCATCTATTTCAAGAATACATTCCTGGATCAACCTGTCAATCCTACTCTTGTTCACATGACCAAGCCTATAATGTCAAAGGCTAGATTCACTGACATTATATAATTTAGGGTGTTTACTAGATGTGTACATTACACCAACAAACTGTGATATTATGTATATGCCATGCCTTAATTGTTCATGCATAATTGCAGTATCATTCATAATGATATCATAAAAATCATTCTTTATTATAAACTTGAAACCAAGTTTAGCCAAAAGGCCTACAGAGATGACATTCATCAGAAAGGAGGGATCATAATGACAATCATCTAACATGACACTACTGGACTCGAAGACAAGCTGTAAGGTTTCCAAGGCTAGAACTGGAATAAAGCTTCCATCTCTAACATTCAAGAACCACTCATTCTCTCAAAATTTTCTACTTACTTGCAGTCCTTACAATGAATTACATATATTAATCGAACTTTCGATATCCAATATTCAGGTAGTAATATCACAAACAGAGAAATTACAAAGAGTTATTATATAAGTACCTTGTGAAGCAACCGTTTGCTTCTTTCTCTTATTCTTTGGTCTATTTGGGTCAAGGGTGGCTATGTAAGCAGAATAATTCTTCTTTCAATGACCCAGCTTCTTATAAAAGAAGCATTCTACCTAGCTCTTATCAACTTTTGATATTTTGCACTACTTAGGATCAACGGCACAAGATTTTTGCACCTTCTTCTTTCCTCTCCTAGAGGATCGACGACCTGCAGATGTACCTCTCACTACATTCACAAACTCCTTCTGGAGCTGGTGGTCCTTCTCAAAAGTCTGCATTAACCCTAGCAAACCATGGTTGTTCACTGTAGGTTTCGTCATTCTGTAATGACTGAGAAAGGAGAGGTAGGATTTCGATAGCGAGTTAAGGATAGCATCCTTGTCTAACTGTTCATACAATGAAAAGTCAAATTTACTCGGGCATTCAATCTTTTCAATCACATATAATACATGATCGATGACTGAAGCTCCTTCTCACATACAGGCATTGAACATTGTATAGAAGGTTTTATGTCTCTCCACATCCTTAGGGGTGATGAAGGACTCATTCAATATTTGAATGATCTGCTTAGGCTGCGCATCCTCGAACTTACACCTAAGTTCATCGTTCATAGCTACCCTCATCACACAACGCACAGTCGTTCAGTCATTGAGCCACTTCATGTAAGTGTCTCTCACAGTACGAGTAGCATTGGCAGCAGGTTCTTTAAGTGTTTCATCCGTAAGGATGTATAGAATCTTCTTGTGCTCCAAAGTGATCTTTAACTTTCAATACCAGCTATCGAAGTTGGGTTCGGTGAGCTTGTCGCTATCCAATAGCGAACGAAGGGATAGTGTGTTGGCCATAGTTGAAAGAAAAATAAAAGTCTATTAGTATATGAATTACTTTTTAATCTCAAAGATATAGATTTTAGTCTAAAAGTTCTTCCACTATTTTGTACGAATTGGTAGACTCTACTTTCAATTCAAAAATTATATTAATTCCTTAGCGGACACTAGAATCCACACAGACTGCATTTGGGCCTGAGTGTGGCTCGACCAACCTTAGTGCATCTATGGGTAGGTTTATAACCAAATATTTCTTCAAACAACTTCTAGCAATTAGATTTTATCTCAGGCATCCCTTCAGTAGGCATGTGGTGCCTCCACTAAAAATTTTGGTTAGGTCCAACCATTAACATGACAACAACAAGTGCATCCAACAAATAGATATCTAGGTCTGAGTGTGGCTCGATCAATCTGAGCATTGATCTGAAGGTATAATAAGATGGTCATATGAAGAATGATAATTTCAATATCTAATAGACACCAGACATGTGGTGTTAGAAAATATGTCCTAAAGCCTATCATCTAAGTGGTAGATGATTGAAATTAGTATATGAATTATCTAATAATAATAGTTATTTGGTAGGTTCATCATAAAAGTTCTATCTTCCTTAAATGAACTCCTAAATTATGATGAAGTTCTTAGAACCACAATCAATCGATAAAGAAAGATTTATCGGATGGTTTTTAAATTGTTCATGATCAAATGATCAGTTATTAACAAGGACGATAACTTATCAAGTGTAGGTCACTGTATGCCATATGCATTGGTTATCCTCATAATCAAGTGGTGTGGAGACACTGGTATGGCATCCAGGTGAGATGTAGGAGTACATCTGCATTGAACGTGATCAATGTAATACTCTACTATCAAGAGTAGTTAACTAAGACCAATGGGTATAAGTGTCCCTCCGACCTGAGATCACCACGGTGACTTGCAAGCAACTCACTGTGCTTTGGTGCTGGACTGTCTGAATTTTTAATATAGGTTCGAAAGATTTTTGGGTATAGTCAAGTACTTGTAAAGTCGGTGTGTGAGTCAAGATAAGATTGACCACTCCTGATTAACTTCAGGAAGAGAATGTCTCGCTGTGTTTCAATTTAGCAAAATCTAGGCCTGGATAATCCTCGTGAGGAGTCACAGGATTTGTAAAATTTTGAGACACAATAGAGATGACTTGTATGAATGATTGACATCATACTCGAAGTCGTCTTGAGTATTATTAGTCAAAAGGATGAATTATATGGTAACCATGGGTCAGGGTTCTTAGAATGTTGCTTTGCATACATTCGACCTATCTGGACGTCAGGAACCATTGCTAGATGGTTACTTCGACTGGTACAGAAATTAATTTCTATACTACCAGCTTAGGTTCAAACCTATAGGGTCACACATATAAGAGATTGTAACCTAATCAGATGGTTAATCGATGATTGAGAATCGTTCTAAGGTTAAACAATCAATGTGATTGATGTTTGACCTAATGCAAGTGTTGCAGGAGGATCATTAGCAATTGGATTGCTAATTGGCTCAATCTGATTGAGCAATTAGGTTGAGATCAAGTTTAATTGAATATAATTCAATTAAAATTAGTTTGGATTTAATTGGATTAAGTCTAATTAGTTTATTGGATAAGCCAGTTGCAAGGGGGAACAAGTCCCTGTTTGACTAGGACTTGCATGCACCTAATTCCTAATTAAGTTAGAATTTAAATTAAATATAATTTAATCTGATTTAATTGAACTTCTAGTTGGACTAAGATCATCATTAATTAGATTGTAATTAATTTAAATTGGGTTCAAAGTATTTGACCTAATCTAAATAAGAATCCTAGTTAGACTAGGATTCCATCTTCTCTTGCGCCACCTAAGAAAATCAAAGCCCACACCCACTAATTAATTCTAAATAATTTTTTTATGATTTCTACATCTAAGAGAAGTAATCTCACACCACTTATTTTAGATATTTGAATCAGATTTTATCTAATTCAATATAAAAATTAATTTGGTTCATTGTGGAAAGTGGTTTAGCCTATTTTTCTTTTTGAAAGAGTCCCTCTTCACAAGGACTCTTCCCTTCCTCTCTTGCACCAACTTTTCCCATGTTTATCCTCCTTTTTGTTTCCCCTTTTGTGGCTATTTTTATGCTATCCCTAAAATAAATGAGATAGGGGGCGTCCAAGAGTTGGACGCCCCAAGGACTCCTTGTTAGACTAGGTCTTATGACCTAGTCTGCCATATAAAAGGAGGCTGCCCCATATGCCATAAAATAGGAGTCAAAAATTCATGAAAAATTGAGATAATTATCAGAGGAGAACAAGGAAGACCTAAGAGGTTTTAGGCACCAAAATCCATGGAGGAGAGTCCTCTAACAAGAGATCAAAAGTTGATGTCTTGTAGAGAAGAAAGGTAAGAGAGAAGATTATCTTCTCTTATTAGTTTTCTTTCATATTTTTTTCTCTCTTTATTTTTGTGTTTTTATGTGACAATAATATGAGAGAGAAAGAAGGATTACATGGGTGGTTTGAGGTGCCAAAATCTTTGGAGGAAATTCTTCAATCAAGAGATTAAAGGTTGATGTCTTGTAAAAAGAAAGGTAAGAGAGAAGATTATCTTCTCTTATTATTTTTCCTTTCATCTTAATATCTTTTTATTTTATATTTTTTATATGATAAAAAATCTGAAAGAGAAAGAGGGATGGCATGGTGCATTCATGCTCCAAAGAGTTGGAGCATGGTGATCTTATTTTGGACATGATATGATCATGTTCTGATGGAAGAAGAAGAAGAAAAGAAGGTCTTTTCTTAAGGTTTTTTTTAGAACCCTTCTTCTCCATAAATCATGAGATTTTTCTATAAGAAAAATTAGGTATCATAAGATCTGAAAACTAAAAGAAATATCTAGAGAAGAAGGTCTTCTCAAGTCCTAGCATAGAGATATTTTCAGGATATCAATTGTTGATGTACTGAAGGAGAAGATCTATCTTCTCTTAGGACCCTTTTCTATTAAATATTAATTTTGATTTTAGGTAGGTCAAAAGGTTTGACTTTTCATTTATTTATCCTCATATTCTTCATCTCTTAGAATGTTCAAGAGATCCAAAGAATATTTTTTAGATTAACTATCCGGAGGGATCTGCAAGAAGCTACCACTTTAAGGGATCTTCATTCGACGAACCTCTGATTTTGTAGCAGCCTCGTGTGGATCACCTGTAGAGGCCAGACATGTGTGTGGCTCCAAAGACAATAAAAAAAATCAATCATGGAGTTCTCAACCCAAATGAAGGTAAGAGATTTGATCTCTTCTTTTATCTAGATATGATCTAGATTTTAGATCTGAAACTGTTTCACATCTAGGGTATTGATTTGATCAATACCAAATCTTTTATTTTTTGATTTATAAATATAATATGAAATGTTATAGATCCTAATTGTAGAGTTTAGTAAATTGATTACATACATTTATAGATTAAATTATTTAATTTATATATTTTGCTGTATTATATTTCAAAAAAGTTTTAAAATTCATGCATAAAATTTTGCACCTTTTCCAACAGTGGTATCAGAGCATCTAGATTCTTTTATAATATATTTATAATTATATTAAAATAAATCTAAAAAATAAAATAATGATCGTACGAACTGTAGGTTGTCCTGCTGTAAGGTTTATCCCTTACAGTGCAAAGATTGTCCTGGTACATTGCAATCTAAAAAATTTGAAAAGTTTAAATAAATATTATTATGAATATTTTAGATTAAGTCTATTTTATTTCATGAATTTTTATGAAATGTACATAGATTAAAATCATCCTAGAATAGGATCTTGCAAAGGTTTTATTTGCTGATCGGGCCGGCTCAACCAGCAAGCCAGCTCGACCAGCATGCCAGCTCGATTGAAAAGTTGGCTGAATTATATTTCTGACTGATTTTAATTGTTAGTATTTGTTAGTGAAATAAGCCGACCCATTTTTGAAATGAGTCGACCTATTTAGTGAAACAATACTAGATTATATTAAACCTTTCAAAAATTAAAAATATTTTTCAAAATACCAAACCCCAACCCTCAACCATGAACTTAATTAAAAGAATTAAGTGATTGTTTAGGATCTAGGTTTGTGATTTAAAGATCCTAAGACAATTTTATAAAACATGGGTTAAAGGGTAATGGGTTAGCTTTGATCAGATCATTAACTGGGTTAGACCTAAGGTTAGATTAAATATAGACTAAGTTAAGAAATTAATCAAACCTAATTAAAAGTTAATTAGGATTAGGTCATTTCTATAGATCACTTCAATAGTTGTAGTTGATCAAAGTTTATATATCTAACAAATGGACACTGATCGTGGCTCAGTGGCTGAGCCTGAGTCTTTAAGTAGACCAAATCAAAACTGATAAACTAGTACGTGTCTAAGGTAAACTTGATCGGTGGTTTTTAATTGGGAGCATGCTTACCTGGCCATTTCTTATGGTATCTAAGGCAAGCATTGGCAGACCCTCCCATCGATCATACTTACCTGGCCAATGTGGTTAATCAGGTCTTGATTAGGTTGCTCATTGATTTGTGCTAACCTATGTCACATAGAAAACTAGAGAGTCTGATTTCATTCAGTGAGACTGATCTAGGTGCCCATGGACCAAATTTGATCTTAGTCCTTGTTAATGACTTGAGAAGTCAGTGGGAGGACTTGACTTGATGAAGTCAATGGAAGCAAATTGGTCCATATCTTTTCTATCCTTAAATCACTAATAATTTTAAATCTTCTAAAATTATTAGATCCTTAAAATGATAAAGTTATGGAGATAACTGAGTCATAGCCTCCCATTAAGGTGTTTGATAATGAGTCCATTAACTCAATAATCATTACAGACCCAAAGGCCTGGTGCTTGTTGACTAATGGAATTATCACTCATCATATGATGACTTCGATATGTCTCTCTAATGGTGGTTAGGTTAGCTAACCAAAGTTGGGCTTAATCATTTGTTGGTTAGATGCACCAAGTATGGTCATGTTAATGGTTGGACCTAACCGGATCCTTACAGTGGAGGCCAAAGCATACTGATTAGGTTTCTGGGGCAAAATTAAATTACTAGAAGTTATTTGGAGAAACAATTGGTTAATGAACCTACTTGTAGATGCACATGGGTTGGCCGATCAAAGTCAGGCTTGTGTGTAGTCTATGTGGATTCTAGTACCTAATAGAAAATTAAAGTAATTTTTTGAATTGGAGGTAAAGGCTACCAATTTGATTAAAATAGTGGGAGAATCTTGAGACTAAAGTTCAAGTCTCTAGGCTTAAAATAATTCATATACATTAGGTCATTGTTCTCTTTTCTCAAAATAAGGCTAAACCTTAATTGCTCCAATCGCTGTTAGACAGTGATGACTTATAGGATCCAACTTTGTTAATTAGTATCGAAAGTTGAATTTAGTTCAGCAGTACGAATGGGTTTGTATTGGAGCTTCTTAGTCCAGTCAAAATAATTAGTCCAAAATTGATCCAAATCAGGCAAAAGCACAGGGTCATAGGAAGAAGAATTGTCTTGCTTCCCTTGACCATAATAGGCTGAACAAGAGAAAGGAGCAAGGGTTGCGCATCAAGGATATTATATGATAACACCTTAAAGTTTCTCTATATAATTCCACACCTAGGTATTAGATATCGATGATTTTATGCAATTTATTGCTAGGACTACAAGTAGAATATTTGAAAATGGTGAGAAATTCTTGAATGTTAGGGATGGAAGTCTTATTCCAATCCTAACTTTAGAAATTGTAGAGCTTATTTTCAAATATTGTCATTGAAAGTAATTATTACTATAGTCCATTGTTTATAATCTTTGTTCGCCTTGTGGCTAAAGATGATCATCCTTCATAAAGAAAGATTATTATGGTATTATTATGAATAATATTACAATAATACATGGACAATAAGGAAATGACATTTACACAGCCTGTTAAGTGTAATGTATACACCCAAGTTAGATAATGTCATGAATGTCTATCTTTGGCATTATAGGCTTAGTCATCTTGACAAGAACAGGATAAACGGGTTAGCTTGAGAGGAAAATCTCGACATCAATGATTGTGAATCATTGATAGCCTGTGAGTCTTATCTTCTTGGAAAGATGACAAAGTCACCTTTTAATGAAAAAGGTGAAGGAGCTGATAAAGTTCTAAGTCTCATACATAGTGATGTATGTAGACCTGTGAACTTAAGTGCCAAAGATATTAATATTTCATTACAGACGACTTATCCAGGCATGGGTGCGTCTGGCCAAATCATTTGAAATATTTAAATAATTCAAATGATGAAAAAGATTACATATCTAGGAGAGAATTGGATTCTCTCTCAGTGGATTCTTTTTCAGAACATAGTGTATCTGAAAGGAGAAGTTGAACTTTGTTAGACATGATTCAATCCACGATAGGGTTCACTAATCTGCCTGTTTCAAGATTGTGCTCTTTTGTGATTATTTATTTTACTCTGAAAATATACTGAGTAAGTCTGTTGTGCAGATTCCATATGAGATATGGATCAGGCATAGACCTAGACTCTCTCACCTTTGGGTTTGGAGTTGATCGGCCTATGTCAAAGGTTTGCATACAGATAAACTTGGTTCATGGTCCAATAGTTGTTTAAGGGTTACTAATTCTATCATGCTGAAGAACATAAGATGCTCATCAGTAGTAGGGCATTCCTTTTGGAAAGGAGTTCCTAAGAGAAAGAACTGATGCCTATCAAGTTGAACTTGAAAGTTTGACTGGTAGAAAATGAACGGACATAATCTAGTAAACTTACAGAACTGATTTGATTAGATCAAACTCGAAGCCCATTAAAGTAAACGCAATGCAGTGGTCTAACTCTGAGAAGTAGCTTGGAGCCATTAAACCCAAATTGAAGTCCATAGAAATCTATAGTGTATGGACACTAGATGATTCACCTGAAAGAATAAAACCCATTGGGTGTGAATGAATTTTTCAAAAGGATCAGAGTAGCACAGACGGGAAGGTGGAGACCTATAAAGCTTGTTTCATTATTATCTCAGAGTTAGAACATACGTTTTGAACATATGTCTTTATTATGAATAAAGAGGAACCCTACATTTACAAGTGGGCAAAATGTTCTGTAGTGTTATTTCTTGATTATTTGTGGATGAAATTCTCTTAATCGGAAATGGCATTCCAGCATTGTAAGGAATAAAAGTTTGGGTGTCATCTAATTTCTCCATGTTCAAGACTAGATATGGTATGCTCACTAATGGTAGTGAGCAAATACCAGTCTGATCTAAGTAAATATTACTGGAAGATTGTATAGACAATCCTTAAGTATTTGGAAAATACTAAGATCTAGTAACTCAAATATGGAAATACTGACTTTAAACATGTGGATGTTTTGATTTTAGATAGATCAAGATGACAACAAGAAAGTATCAGATCATACCCTAATTGTAGGAGCAATCTGCTGGAAAGGTTCTAAGCAGGATACTTTAGTCTACTCAGTTAGTGATGTAGAGTACATCGTAGCATATGATGCTGCCATATAAGCTGTGTAATTACTGAGCTTCATTAACAGGTTTAGAGTGGCACCCTCCACCGATGGTCCAGTCCTATCGTAGCACTGGAGCCATAAATTTGGCTAAAAAATCGAAGGACCAGCATACTCTGTATTACTATTACTTTTGATTTTAGATTAAGGTGGCATCGATCTTTGGAAGATTGATGAAAAGGGAGAACTTGACCGACCCATTTGCTGAGGCCTCGAAACTAGAAAGTTCTACGAACTCAAGTGAAAGATAGGATATTTGATATCATTCTGATCGGCTTTAGTACAAGTGGAAGTTGTTGAGAAATATGTCCTAAAGCCTATCATCTAAGTGGTAGATGCTTGGAATTAGTATATGAATTATATAATAATAATAGTTATTTGGCAGGTTCATCATAAAAGTTTTATCTTCCTTAAATGAACTCCTAAATTATGATGAAGTCCTTGAAACCACAATCAATCGATAAAGGAGGATTTATCGGATGGGTCTTAAATTGTTCACGACCAAATGATAAGTTATTAACAAGGATGATAACTTATCAAGTGTAGGTCGTTGTATGCCATATACGTTGGTTGTCCTCATAACCAAATGGTATGGAGACACTGGTATGGCATCCAGGTGAGATGTTGGAGTACATCTACATTGAACATAACCAATGTAATACTCTACTATCAAGAGTAGTTAACTAAGACCAATGGGTATAAGTGTCCCTCCGACCTGAGATCACCACGGTGACTTGCAAGCAACTCACTGTGCTTTGGTGCTGGACTGTCTAAATTTTTAATATAGGTTCGAAAGATTTTTGGGTATAGTCAAGTACTTGTAAAGTCAGTGTGTGAGTCAAGATGAGATTGACCACTCCTGATTAACTTCAAAAAGAGAATGTCTCGCTGTGTTTCAATTTAGCAAAATCTAGGCCTGGATAATCCTCGTGAGGAGTCACAGGATTTGCAAAATTTTGAGACACAATAGAGATGACTTGTATGAGTGATTGACAGCATACTCGAAGTCGTCTTGAGCATTATTGATCAAAAGGATGAATTATACAGTAACCATGGGTCAGGATTCTTAGAATGTTGCTTTGCATACATTCAACCTATCTGGACGTCGGAAACCATTGCTAGATGGTTACTTCGACTGGTACAGAAATTAGTTTCTGTACTATCAGCTTAGGTTCGAACCTATAGGATCATACACGTAAGAGGTTGTAGCCTAATTGATGGTTAATCGATGATTGAGAATAATTCTAAGGTTAAACAATCAATGTGATTGATGTTTGATCGAATGCAAATATTGCAGGAGGATCATTAGCAATTGGATTGCTAATTGGCTCAATCTGATTGAGCAATTGGGCTGAGATCAAGTCTAATTGAATATGATTTAATTAGAATTAGTTTGAATTTAATTAGATTAAGTCTAATTGATTTATTGGATAAGCCAGTTGCAAGGGGGAACAAGTCCCTGTTTGACTAGGACTTGTATGCACCTAATTTCTAATTAAGTTAGAATTTAAATTAAATATAATTTAATCTGATTTAATTAGATTTTTAGTTGGACTAGGATCATCATTAATTAAGTTATAATTAATTTAAATTGGGTTCAAAGTATTTGACCTAATCTAAATAAGAATCTTAGTTAGACTAGGATTCCATCTTCTCTTGTGCCACCTAAGAAAATCAAAGCCCATGCCCACTAATTAATTCTAGATAATTTTTCTATGATTTCCACATCTAAGAGAAGTTATCTCACACCACTTATTTTAGATATTTGAATCAGATTTGATCTGATTCAATATGAAAATTAATTTAGTTCATTGTGAAAAGTGGTTTAGCCTATTTCTTTTTTTGAAAGAGTCCCTCTTCACAAGGACTCTTCCCTCCTTCTCTTGTGCCAACTTTCCCCATATTTATCCTCCTTTTTGTTGCCCCTTTTGTGGTTATTTTCATGCTATCCATGAAATAAATGAGATAGGGGGCGTCTAAGAGTTGAACGCCCCAAGGACTCTGTGTTAGACTAGGTCTTATGACCTAGTCTGCCATGTAAAAGGAGGCCGCCCCATATGCCATAAAATAGGAGTCAAAAATTTGTGAAAAATTAAGAGAATTACCAGAGGAGAACGAGGAAGACCTGAGAGATTTTAGATACCAAAATTCATGGAGGAGAGTGTTAGATGTATGCCCTAGATGCCAGATTGGCTGACATATTCCTGTACAAATCTAAGGGCAAATTTGAAATTTTGACTATAAATCAATAAATGGGTTATTCTTCTATCACATTGTGTACATTGTGTCTATGATACATCCTTTGAGTTAGTAAAAATGTCAATTCATATTTTTAAGAGTTAAAAATTTAAGGCATGAATTTATATAACTAACTCATAAACAGCTCCTAACCATAGGATCATCACGAGGATGGTGATCGATCCGGAAGGTTGGTGTACGATCGCTTTCTTAGGGTAGATGTATCTTGAGTCTACAGTGTAGAGATACTAGAATGAGAGTACAGATATTTGTTGAGAATGAGAGTACTGAGCGTGACCATATCGAGCAGTCATAAGGAAGTCCACCTTCTCGTTGATGACTAGCTCGATGCTGCAATTATGTCTAGTTCTTTGACTTAAGGTGCATCGACAGTTCACCTTGAGTGTGTTATAGTTTGACTACACCATAACATGATCTCCTAGCCATTCAGAACCCAGAGGTGTATGTTAGCTGTAGCATATTCATTGTAGGAACTAGGTCGCACCAAGATGGGATCTATCAACCTCAGTAGATGAGAAGAGTAGTCCTATGATGATCAAAAGATTGAGTCCTTAAGCCCATGGCCATAGCAGAGTGAAATATTGGAAAAATAGTTTTTCATTGAGATTTCACATCGAACTCGGATTGATCGATTGATTCATATGACTGATGTTGAGTTTGACGAGTTCACCTTAACCCTAATTCAGTCGGGACTCATGATAGAGGAACTCAATCACACAGGTAGCTACATCGAGAGGTTCATCTTCAATTCTGATGGATTACCACCACATACTGTTAGATATCACTAGTAGATTTTGGAAGCAATTAGAATGATATTGATGATCGATCATTCTAATTGTCTGAATCAGAAGAGTTCTGGTCCATCGAAAGGAGTTTCGATGATGTCGATGATGAGATCACGACATATCTCATTACCATACAAAATTGAACCTAACTGGGTCACACAAATAAGGGTTAGGATCTGAATGCCATCAATTGGGCTAACCCAATTGATTTGGATTAAATCTAATTAGGTTCAAGGAAATCATGCTAGCACTCGATTGAGCCTAACTTTCTCCTCGTATAATCTTTTCTATCTCTACTGAGCCAAATATAATTTGACTCATCTAGAGAACCTTAAAAAAATTTCTCTCAATCTAAATAAAGCTTGTCCAGCTCAGAAAAGGCTTGTCTTAATTCATGAGATGAATTTAAGACAAGCACCTGCTAATTCTTGTCACCTGCCAATTTCATTTTGGGACATCTATCAAATGTTGACATATGGGTCTTAAACTGAAGAGAGCTCATTGAAGAATTTTTGTGGAGTGTCTATATGCCAAAACCATATTGAATTGGGTGCCATAATTAGATTATGGTGTGAGCCCAATTGGATTAAACTGGGCGCCCCAAATGGATAAGAATGAAGAGTCCTGATTAACATGGACTCTTGGGTGCCACCTTGCTTGTGCTTATCCAAAGTTGGTGCCAACATAGGAGAGAGGATGGGAGTTTTTATTTGATGTGATCAGATGATATCACTCTATCAATCAAAATTTTTTCAAAATTTATTGGAATTTTTTGATTGGTCGAATGATGTGGCACTGCGCAGCATACAGGGTCTATAAAATCCCTGTCTGTGCTTAGGGTTCGTAAGTTTTTGCTCAATACCCAGCCTAAACGAGAATTCTCTCCTCTTCTCCACATCCTCCCTGCTCTCCTATCTCTCCTCTTTACATCCAAGGAGTTGGACATTCATCTGGTGCAAGAAAAAGGTGTGGTGACACTTGGAACAGAAGGCTGCAGGACATCTTCGACAGGCTGCTGCTCCAACTTTAGAAGGAGTTCTGAAGCACTTTCAAATTAGATAGAGATCTAATTTTTGGAGCATAGATTTATAAGGAGAAGGTGTTCCAGGTCCTGCCTGAGTGGATATCAGTAGAGGCCAGGTGCTTGCGTGGCTACATTAGAACCTCAGACTGTGCAGAGATCATCTACAGGGTAATCAGATTACCCTTGAGGTATGTCTATACTTCTCATACTTTTAGATTTAATTTTAGATTTTAAATATTAGATAATAAAATTAGATCTAACATACATTAGATCTGAAATAGCGTAGGATAAAAATTTTTAAATTATTTCACCCCAGATTTGATGAAATCTGAAAGATCCTACAAAGGAAAAAGGTGGTTTTTCCTTCAGAGAGTCCTCTAACAAGAGATCAAAAGTTGATGTCTTGTAGAGAAGAAAGGTAAGAGAGAAGATTGCCTTCTCTTATTGGTTTTTTTTATATTTTTTTCTCTCTTTATTTTTGTATTTTTATGTGAAAAAAATATGTGAGAGAAAGAAGGATTACATGGGTGGTTTGAGGTGCTAAAATCCTTGGAGGAAATTCTTCAATCAAGAGATCAAAGGTTGATGTCTTGTAAAGAGAAAGATAAGAGAGAAGATTGTCTTCTCTTATTATTTTTTCTTTCATATTAATATCTCTTTGTTTAATATTTTTTATATGATAAAAAATCTGAAAGAGAAAGAGGGATGGCATGGTGAATTCATGCTCCAAAGAGTTAGAGCATGGTGATCTTATTTTGGACATGATATGATCATGTTCTGTTGGAAGAAGAAGAAGAAAAGAAGATCTTTTCTTAAGATTTCTTTTAGAACCCTTCTTCTCCATAAATCATGAGATTTTTCTATGAGAAAAATCAGATATCATAAGATCTAAAAACTAAAACAAAATATCAAGAGAAGAAGGTCTTCTCAAGTCCTAGCATAGAGATATTTTCAGGATATTAATTGTTGATATACTGAAGGAGAAGATCTGTCTTCTCTTAGGATCCTTTTCTATTAAATGTTAATTTTGATTTTAGGAAGGTCAAAAGGTTTGACTTCTCCCTTATTCCTCCTTATATTCTTCATCTCTTGGAATATCCTAGAGATTTGAAGAATATTTTTTAGATTAACCATCCGGAGGGATCTGCAAGAAGCTAGCACTTCACATGGATCTTTATTCGATGAACCTCCAATTTTGTTGTAGCCTCGTGTGGATCACCTGTAGAGGCCAGACGCGTGTGTGGCTCCAAAAGCATCAAAAAAAATCAACCATAGAATTCTTGACCTGAATAAAGGTAAGAGATCTGATCTCTTTTTTTATCTAGATATGATCTAGGTTTTAGATCTGAAACTGTTTCAGATCTAGGGTATTGATTTGATCAATATCAAATCTTTTATTTTTTGATTTATAAATACAATATGACATGTTATAGATCCTAATTGTAGGGTTTAATAATTTGATTACATGTATTTATAGATTAAATTATTTAATTTACATGTTTCACTGCGTTATATTTCAAAAAAGTTTTGAAATTTATTCATGAAACCCTGCACCTTTTCCAATATATCTCCTACTAATTTGGAGGGGTCAATCCCATCTTGACTCATGCATCAACTTGATAAGTACTTGACTGCACTCAAAAACCTTCCTTCCCTGAATTAGAAACTTGGTTAGTCCGGCATCAAAGTATAGTGAGTTGCTTGCAAGTCACCATGGTGATCTCAGGTCGGAGGGATACTTATACCCATACCCTTCACGAGCTACCCTTGACAGCAAAGTACTCCACAGTTGGTCACGTTCAATGACGATGTACCCCTATATCTCACTTGCATGCCATCCCAGTATCTCCATACCATTTGGTTACAAGGACAACCAATGCATATGACATATAATGACCTACACTTGATATCGCTATCATCCTAGTAATAGCGTATCATTTGGTCGTGAATCAATTTAAAGACTACGTAATAAATCTTCCTTTATCGATCAAAGTAGTCCTAAGAACTTCATCACAACATAGGAGTTTATTAGAAGATGTATCTTTGTGATAAAAAATATCAAATAACTTTTATTATTTATCAATTCATATACAATTATAGTTAGCACAATCATCATACAATTAACTTTAGGACACATTTTCCAACAGTCCTTTGATCCGAATAGGCTAAAAAAGAGAAATCAGCAAAGGATTGCTGAACAAGATACTTATATGATAACACCTTATGATTTTTCTATCTGTGACACTACTACCTAGATATTAGATATCAAAAGTCCATGCAAATTGTTGCAACGACTTCAAGTTAGTAGAAAATTTGAAAATAGTAAGAGATTTCTGAATATTGGAGTTAGAAGTTATGTTCTAATTCTGATTTTAGAAATTATTGATCTTATTTTTAATTCCAATGATGTCATTTTAGTGGTTGTCACTATTATCAAATAATTTTTATGATATCATTATGAATGATATCAAAATCATATAAAAAACTAAGAAATGATATTTATGAATAGTCACAGCCTGTTAATGTATTGTACACAATCAAACAAACTCTCTAAAGTAGATAATGTCATAAAAGCTTACCTTTGATAATTAAGGCTCGAGCATATAAATAAGAATAGGATCAATAGGAGATAATTCTTGAAGTCAATGATTGTGAATCATTGTCAACCTGTTAATTCTATCTCCTTAATAAGATGATCAAGTCACCTTTTGCTGGAAAAGGTGAACAAGCCAATGATGTTCTAAGTTTGATACATATTGATGTATTGGACTACGAACATATTTGTCATAAATTTAGATTATTTAAAATATTCAAATAATTTCATAATGAGATAGAGAAACAAACTAGGAAGAGCATTGAAACTCTTAGGTCAGACCAAAGAGGAGAATGTCCTTCCGGTGAGTTTTTGACAAATCTAGAAGAAAATAAGGATTCTCTCTTATTAGAATCGACTTTGTTAGATATAGTTTGATCCATGATGGGGTTTACAAGTATGTCAGTCTCTTTTTAAGGTTATACTCTTAAGACTATTTGTCTTGTTCTGAACTTGATTTTGAATTAATCAGTCACAAATACTCCATATGAGATATGGACTAGGCGAAAACTGATATTCTCTTACCTTAAAATTTGAGTGTTTATTTTATATCAAGCATTTGCAGACCGATTAGCTTGGATCTTGATCCTATATATATTAGTCTATAAGATGATCCCAAAGAATCTAGGAGATATAACTTCTACCATGCTAAAGAACAAGAGTTGTTCGGCATTCCTTTCAGAAAAGGAGTATCTTGATGAAGGTACTAATGCTTTTAATATGAAACTTATGAAGTTCGACAGGTAGATGAACCAACACAATCTAGTGAACCCATAGAATCAAATTTGATTAGATCAAACCTAAAACCCATTGTAAAAGCACCATCAAGGAGATCTGATAGAGTACCACGTCCGTCGGATAGGTACTTTGGTATCTAGTTTCGGGATGTGATCCTGTTGAACTCAATAAGAACAATAAAAATTTGATCATCTACATGGATGCCATGCAGAGGTCTAACTTTGATTAATGGCTTGGAGCCATATAGTCCGAAATGAAGTCTATAAAGATCAACGATGTATGGACATTCATTGATTCACTCGAAGGATAAAGCCCATAGAGTCTAAGTGGATCTTCAATGAGATCAAAGTAGCGCAGACGAGAAGGTGGAGACGTACAAAGCTCATCTGGTTGCCTAAGGATATTGTCAACATTATGGTATTGACCATAATGAGATATTTTCTCTTATGGCAATGCTAAATATTTTGGAGTTGGAACGTGTATTTTGATAAGTGATCAAAATGCATGACTTCATTGAGAATGAAGAAGAATCTCACAAATACAAATAGGTTAATAGTTCTATGTGTATGTCTTGTTTTGTATATGAATAAAATTTTTTTAATCAAGAATGACATTCCTTACATTACAGGATATTGGAGTAAACCGACCGACCTTCATAAATCGACTGATCTCTGGCACACATCGACCGACACCCGACTCTGATCCACCAAACGAACAGACAATCCTAAAAGTGACTACCGACTATATGTTAGCTGAGCAGGCTGACACTACTTTCAATCGATCGATCGAACCCTCTTTATCGACTTGGTATCGATAAGCAGTCGATGTTCAGACTCTACAGACGATGGATTACGACCGTCGGTATCTCAAATCTGCTAACTGACAGTCAACCCCTGACATTTAGTCAGTCGGCTTATTCAAGTATAGTATAACCATCTCAGATGGTTATCCTATGAATATCATGGCGTAATCCTCGAGGATTGATAACCCATAATGGGATTATAGCATAATGATTCTATGCCACTAAATATGGGACCATATATGACGGTTACAACTATTTTTTCCTATAAAAAGAGAGGTAAAGCAACAATAGGGGTAAGCAAATTTTTATACGCTGAGCTCTGTCTCTATTCTTCTACTACTGTTGCCTAGTCTTCCCCTCTAACATAGGCATCGGAGGGTCCCCACCGGAGACAACTCTAGTCAGTGTGGACTTCATTTTGTAGGCACTCGTTCCCGACGAACAGGCGATGAGGGAATTGGCAGCCAGGAAGGGGTGAGGACAATGGCAAGAAGAAAACTCATAATGATGAGAATCAGAGCTCAATGATCAATGATGATTGGCTCGATGAGACACTCTTCCCATCGGAAAGAGGCCCCTCCCCTGCCTCCAGTAGCAGAGCCCAGTTCTCTACGCCCCGTGATTACCACAGATGCTCAGATTGCTGTGATCGTGCAATAAATGAACGTCCTCACAGAAGCAGTCAAAAGCCTCTAACAACAGTAAATCCAGCCACCATAACTATTGGTGGAGCAATCGATGGTGCATTCAGCACCTTCCATGCATAGCCATCGTCATTCATGACGATCTCTGTCTCCTCCACCAGAGCGATGATCTCGGCTCTCTCAATAGGATGAGCAGCGACATTCATGGCACTCTCAACGTGCCACCCACCATTCACGATGTCCCTCTCCTTCTCAATTAGATCGAGCAAAGAAGGGGATGCGACCGCGATCATCGTCTGCCTCTAATTCATCGGGAGGATCAACCCCTGGAGTCTCCCACCAACGACGGCTTGAAGACTACGAATGTAAGTTCAAAGAAATCGACTGCTGACTCACCCAGCTCTAGATAGATGGTCAGAAATCATCAAATGACTTCGATTTTCATACCGCCCAGCCTCTTTCCCAACTTATTTTGAACGAACTGATCCCGACTCGGTTCAAGATGCCATATTTGGAGCCCTATGATGGTTCCACCGACCCAATCGATCACCTCGAGAGCTATAAGGCTCTCATGACAATTTAGGGAGCAACCGATGCCCTCCTGTGCATCGGCTTCTCGACTACACTTCGAAAAGCTGCTCGAGCCTGGTACTTTGGACTTCAGTCGGGAAGTATTCACTCCTTCAAATAGCTGGAACATTCCTTAGTGGCCCATTTCAGCACCAACCACCATGAACCTTGGATAGTCTCTTTTCGATCAAACAAGGAGAGACCGAAATACTCTGAGATTTTATGGCCCGATTCAATGCAGCCACGCTTGAGGTCAGGGACCTCAATGAAGATATGGCCATATCGGCCATGAAAAGAGGTCTGAGGGGATCTCGATTCACATACTCACTAGATAAAACCCTCCCCTGAATGTATGCTGAACTCTTAGAACACATGTACAAATACATGCACACGGATGAAGGAGCTTCTGACCGGTGCCAAATAGAAAACAAAGGTCAGAAAAAAAAAATAGAAGAAGAGTGGGGCTCCGATCGAAACAAGTAGGCTCCCATCCAATAAGCAAGCCTCACCCCGATGATGGAGTCCGAGGCCGACACATAACAAATATAATTTCTATACCATTCTCTTTGCTCCTCGTGCACAGATCCTCATGGAGATCGAAGGGGCAGAATATCTACGACACCCTCTGCCAATGAAAGTGAGGAACTATGATCGAAGGAAATATTATCGGTTTCATCGAGACTACGATCGCGACACCGAACAATGTATCCAGCTCAAGGATGAAATAGAAGCCTTGATACGATGTGGCTACCTCAGAAAATATAGGAGAGAGCCGCCGACTCAATCCCCTCTCGATCAACGACCCCAAATGACTGAGGAAGCTGTGAATAACCAACCGACCATGGGAGTCATCAACATGATCATTAGATGGCTGGATCGGGGGGCAACTTTCGTTGAGGAGTCAATGAAGCGACCAAGACTCCATGATGTAATAACCTTCTTGGAGTGATGTAATAACCTTCTTGGAGGAAGATGCTCAGAGAATTCGAACTCCCCACAATGACGCTGTTGTTGTTTCAGCAACAATAGCGAATTATGATGTAAAAAGGATACTTATTGATAATAGAAGCTCAACTGATATTCTATTTTACTCGACCTTCTCCCGAATGAAATTATTGATTGACTGACTCAAAAAAATCTCAACACTGTTAGTCAGCTTCACTGGAGATGCAGTCACAGTGGAAGGAGAAATCACCCTCCCTCTAACTACTGGGATTGAACCACAACAAAGCACCATCTGTTGGAAAATGTATCCCAAAAAGCCAATCGTCAAAGTGTTGACGGTTGAGCAACCAAGTATTTGATTTGTTAATAAATAAAATATATTTGGCATTTTCATCACAAGCTTTCATCTTTTAATGAACTCCGTTGTTATGATGAAGTCCTTAGGACTATTTAGATTCGATAAAGAGAGGATTTATCGATTAGTCCTTAAAATAGTTTACGATCAAATGATAGGCTGTTAATAAGGATGACAGCTTCTATCGAGCATAGGCCGCTGTAGGCCATATGGGTTGGTTGTCCTCTTAACCAAAGAGTGTGGAGACACTGGTATGGCATACAGGTAAGATGTATTGGTACATCATCATTGAACGTGACCAACTCTAGAGTATTCTGCTGTCGAGAATGTCTCTGATGGGATATAGGTATAAGTGTCCCTTAGACTTGAGATCGCCTCAGTGACTTGCAAACAACTCACTGTGCTTTGGTACTGGACTAACTAAATTTCTAATTCAGAGATGGAAGGCTTTTGGGCACAGTCAAGTACTTACGAAGTCAGAGTATGATCGAGATGGGATTGACCACTCCAAGAGTTGGAGAAGAATGAGTCGCTGTATTTCAATTTAGCAAAATCTTAGCCAGGGTAATCCATCAAACGGATTTGATATCTTGAAATACAATGTGGACAACCTGATCAGAGTTGACAGTTGAACTCTAGGGTGTCCTATGATCATTTTGGTCAAGGAGATGAATTATATGAAAACTCTATCTGCATGGGTTCTAAGGATGTTGTTCTACACATTCGACCTATCCAGTCGTCGGGTACCATTGCTAGATGATCACTTCGATTGGTATAGAAATTTATTTCTATGCTACTGACTTAGGTTCGAACCTATGAGGTCACACACATTAGAGTTCATGATCCGATCAGATGGTTAATCAACGATTAAGAATCGTTCTAGGGTTAAATGATCAATACGATTGACATTTAACCTAGTGCAAGTGTTGCAGGAGGATCGATTAGCAATTCGATTGCTAATTGACTTAATTTGATTAAGCCAATAGATTGAGATTAAGTCTAATTAAATATAATTTAATTAGATTTAATTTAGGCTTGATTGGATCAAGTCCAATTGGTTTATTGGATAAGCCAAGTGTAAGGAAAAACTAGTCCTAGTTCAACTAGGACTTGGGTCAATCTAATTTCTAATTTGATTAAAAAATTAAATTAGATTTAAATATAATTTAATCTAATTAAATTAGGTTCTTAATTGGGTTAAGATCTATTTTAATTGGATTGATTTAATATTGGTTTGATTTGGTTTGAGAAACTAAATTAAAACAAGTCATAAGATAGAATCCTAGTAAGACTAGGATTCCACCTTGCACCACATAAACCTTCCCCACGCCCTCTCTCTCATTCAATGCCAATCTCCTCTTATTTTGTGTGACAAAAGCCCTCTCTCAAGTCTCTCCCACGTTCACAAAAGGTCTCCTCTCTTCTTTCTTACATGGAAGGTGGTTTGGATCAAATCAAAAAGGAATAAGTTTGGATTTCGAATTCTATAAGATAGAGTTTTAGAAATCCAAAACTCTTTCAATTTTGCACCGAATCTATCCAATTTTTTTTGGAATTTTTATGGCTTTTAGGGTACATATTATGCATCCTTTTCTAGTAATCCATGTATGAAAATAAGGAGGAGATGCTCAAGAGTTGGGCGCCTCTTAACTTGCCATGTTTGGATAAGCCTTGACTAGGTATTTGATCTAGATAAGAACTCTATCATATCTCTCTGTATAAAATGAGTTTCTTCATGAAATTTTTTAAACTAATAGATATTTGAGAGACCTTTAGGCCACCCAAAAATCAGATAGAAAGACCTTTGGGTCATGGAGATATAAAAGACACAAGTTAGGGTGTCTAGAGAGAGAAACGAGAAGAAGAAGAGGGTCTTCTTCTAGGATTGTTTGTTTTTATATCTTTCCTCCCTCCATCTTGAGTTTCTTGATAGCATCTCAGATCTGAAACTCCTCTTTCTACTTTTCATCTTTGGAAGAGTCCAAATCAAGAAGAAGGAGGCACCTGATCAACCATCAAAGAAGGATCAGCGCAGTACTAGCATACTGTGCTGATTTCCTGAAGCAGGACTTCTGATCAAGATTCGTGGGCTCGTGTGGACGACTCCTAGAGGTCGAACATGTGTGCGGCTTACAACATCATCCTCAAGCTCAGATTAACGAGGTTAGAATGTCTAACTTGCAAGGTAATAGATCTGATCTATTGTTTAATACATACATTAGATGTAGTATAGAAACATGTTGATATGATCAACATGTAGTTCATGGTATATTTATATATTTTAATTTTTAATTTAATGCTATGTAATAATCATGTAATAGAATCTTAGATCTAAGAATTCTCTGATTTTAAAAAATAATTTTGATTTATTTTAGTCTTCCACTGTATGTCTTGAAAAAGTTTCAAGATCTAACCCTGAAACCCTAGATCTGGTTCCTACAATTGGTATCAGAGCCTAGGTTCTTTGTTACATGATTATTTATATATTTTTAGATTATTTCTTAGATTAGATATAATTTATAATCTAATTATTAAATATAAAATTAAAATTTTAGATCAATCACGAACTGCAAGGTTGTCCTACTGTAAGGTTTACCCCTTACAGTGCAAAGGTTGTCCTAGTTTGTATAGATCTATCTTTAATCATAAATTTGTTAGATATGATCTAGATTAAATTTATGATTTATTAGATTTAAAAGATATTTAAATCTGAAATAAAATCTCTTAGTTAATAATTTTTGTACAAAAAAAATTGTTTAAAGTTGAAATTGTTTCAATTACATGAACCTGTTTAGATTAGATCTAAAGTAGTTTCATGTTTATTTCACTTGCATCTTGATTATGAATCAAACATGCAATATGGTTGGTAGAATCATATTGTAAAATTATTTTACAAATATGAAAATTATTTTTTGAAAAGCCGAACCCAACCCTCAGTCCAAAACTTAATTAAGAATTAAGAAGTTGTTTGATTAGGTTCTAGGATTGTGAATTGAAGAACCTAAGACACAAACCATAACACATTGGGTTAATGGGTTAGTGGGAATTAGATCTATTAATTGGGTTAGACCTATGGTTAGATTAAAGATAGACTTAATTAGAGAACTGACTAAATCTAATCAATTGTTGTCTTAGATTAGGTCAAGGATTCTCTAGATCAATTACAATAGTTGTAGTTGGTCAAGTCCATGTCTTTAACGAGAACCAAATGGACTTGATTCTTGGCTAAGCGGTCTAGCATGAACTGTTAGGTTGATCTAATCGAAACTAATTAAACCAGTTGGTGTCTAAGGTAAATCAGACCGGTGGTTTTTAATTGGGAGCCCACTTACCTGGCCATTTCTGATGGTGTCTAAGGCAAGCTTTGGCAGACCCTCCCACTGATCGAACTTACCTGGCCTCTTGGTGAAATTATGTTTTGATTGGATCACTTGACTATTCGAGCTGACCCATGTCAGCTAGGTAAATCAGTGTGACTGATTTAGGTGCTCCTAGACCAGCCCTTTTAATGGTCTCCCTTAAGCTGACTTGGTGAAGCCAGTGGGAGGATCATGATAAGCTGGTTCATCTGACCTCATCCTCTATATTATTTAAATCCTCTAAAGTTATTAGGTCCTTAAAATGATAAAGTTATGGAGATAACTGAGTCATAGCCTCCCATTAAGGTGTTTGATAATGAGTCCATTAACTCAATAATCATTGCAGACCCAAAGGCCTGGTGCTTGTTGACTAATGGAATTATCACTCATCATATGACGACTTGGAAGTGTCTCTCTAAAGGTGGTTAGGTGAGCCAACCAAAGTTGGGCTTAATCATTCATTGGTTAGATACACCAAGTATGATCATGTTAATGGTTGGACCTAACTGGATCCTTACAGTGGAGGCCAAAGCCTACTGATTAGGTTTCTGGGGCAAAATTAAAATTATTAGAAATTATTTAGAGAAACAATTGGTTATGAACCTACCCTTAAATATACATGGGTTGGCCAACCAAAGTTGGGCTTGTGTGCAGTCTATGTGGATTCTAGTACCCACTAAGGAATTAGGATAATTCCTCGAATTGGAGGTAGAGGCTACCAATTCGAATAAAATAGTGGGAGAAACCTTTTGATTAAAGTCCAAATCTTTAGGTTTAATGAATCAATTACTAATTAGGTTATGGTTCTCCTTTATGTAAATATGGCCACTTTCCTATCGCTCCGATCATTGTTGGACCATGATAAGTTGGTGGGATCCAACTTCGATAGCTGGTACCGAAAGTTGAAGATAGTTCTGAAGCATGAACAGATCCTATATGTGATAATGGATCCTGCACCTGAGGAGCCAGCTATCAATGCATGTGGAACAGTCAGAGACACTTATCAAAAGTGGCTCAGTGATCAGACCACGGTGTGCTGTATCATGCTGGCTGTCATGAGCGATGAGTTCAGTCGCAGATTCGAGACGGCTCAGCCAAAGGACATGCTTCAAGTGTTGGAGGATGCCTTTGGCACACCCGATGACGTGGAGAGGCACAAGACTAGTTGTGCCATCTTCAACGCAAAATTATGGGATGGTGCCTCTGTCACTGATCATGTATTGTACATGATCGAACTGATGGAATGATTGAGCAAGCTCGGCTTTTCCTTGCATGAGCAGCTTGGAAAAGATGCAATACTGAACTCGCTGCCCAAGTCTTATCTCCCATTCCTCACTCATTATAGAATGACAAAGCCTGAAGAGAACTACCACGGGTTACTAGGGTTGCTTCAGAACTTTGAGAAGGATCACCAACTTCACAAGGAGTCGGTGAACTTAATGGGAGGTTCATCTTCTGGTTCTCGACCTTTTAAAAAAGGAAAGAAGAACAAGAAGAAGAAAGTGAAGAAGGTGCAAGTTCAGGCTGGGACATCAATGCAGAGCCAGACCAAAAAGATCAAGCCTGATAAGAGTCTATTCTACTGGCAAGCACCCTAGATTAGATAGTGTGTCAGATATCTACTTATGGCATTGTTGGCTAGGTCATATAAACAAGAACAGAATAAACAGGTTGACTCAAGAGGGAATCCTCGAAGTCAGTGATTGTGAATCACTTCCAACCTGTGAGTCCTGTCTTCTTGGTAAAATGACCAAGTCACCTTTTACTGAAAAAGGTGAGAGAGCTACTGAGCTCTTGGGTCTAGTACATACTGATGTATGCGGGCCCATGAGCACCAGTGCTAGAGGTGGATATTTCTACTTCATAACTTTCACGGATGACCTATCCCGATATGGATATGTCTATCTGATGAAACATAAGTCGGATTCATTTAAAATGTTCAAACGATTCTGAAGTGAAGTAGAAAAATAAACTGGGAAGAGTATTAAAACTCTTCGATCTGATCGAGGAGGAGAATACCTTTCTAGTAAGTTTCTCACATATCTAGTAGAGAATGAGATTCTCTCCCAATGGACTCCTCCAGAAACACCACAGCATAATGGTGTATCTGAAAGGAGGAATCGGACTCTGTTAGACATGATCCGATCCATGATGGATTTTGCTAGCTTGCCGATATTCTTCTGGGGATATGCACTCGAATCGGCCTATTATCTGTTAAATAGGGTTCCAAGTAAGTCTGTAATTAAGGCTCCTGTTGGGTATAAAATACCCACAGTCGGAACCCTCAGCGAAATCGACTACAGAACAGCTCCACCCAGACTCCTACGGGAGCCGGGCTCCGCCTCCGACATCAGCTACAGAATAGCTCCGTCCGGACTCCTACGGGAGCCGGGCTCCGCCTCCGACATCAGCTACAGAACAGCTCCTCCCAGACTCCTACGGGAGCCGGGCTCCGCCTCCGACATCAGCTACAGAACAGCTCCGCCCGGACTCCTATGGGAGCCGGGCTCCGCCTCCGACATCAGCTACAGAACAGCTCCGCCCGGACTCCTACGGGAGTCGGGCTCCGCCTCCGACATCAGCTACAGAACAGCTCCGCCCGGACTCCTACGGGAGCCGGGCTCCGCCTCCGACATCAGCTACAGAACAGCTCCGCCCGGACTCCTACGGGAGCCGGGCTTCGCCTCCGACATCAGCTACAGAACAGCTCCGCCCGGACTCCTACGGGAGCCGGGCTCCGCCTCCGACATCAGCTACAGAACAGCTCCGCCCGGACTCCTATGGGAGCCGGGCTCCGCCTCCGACATCAGCTACAGAACAGCTCCGCCCGGACTCCTACGGGAGCCGGGCTCCACCTCCGACATCAATTACAGCACAGCTCCGCCCGGACTCCTATGGGAGCCGGGCTCCGCTCTCGATGTCGACTGCTGGTAAGCTCCGTCCGGACTCCTACGTGAGCCAGACATCATCGGACTCCTACGGGAGCCGGACTTCACCTTTAACTTCGATTGCAGAGGACTCCGCCCGGACTCCTATGGGAGCCGGGCTCCGCTCTCAGTGTCAACTGCTGGTGAGCTCCGTCCGGACTCCTACGGGAGCCGGACCTCACCTTTAACTTCGATTGTAGAGGATTCCGCCCGGACTCCTACGGGAGCCGGGCTCCGCCCGCAGCTTCAGCTCCGAGAGGGTTCTGCCCGGACTCCCACGGAAGTCGGGCTCCACCCACGACCCCAACCGCCAGGAGGACCCCTCCCGGACCTCTACAGAGGCCGGACTCCGACCGTTGTCAAGCTTCAATCAACAGATCCACGCCCCCTGGCAGGACACAATAACAACCATGATCCTGTTCCACTTCCTGTAGCAGATTTTGCGTGGCTCCATCACCCCCTGTGGCAGACCCATTACTCTCTGACAGGCTGTGTCAACGGTCACGATTCTGCTCCACTCCCTGCGGCAGGTGCTGCGCGACTCCACTACTCCCTGACAACTAGCGGCAACGGACGCCGCTCCACTACCTGCAACTGGCTCTACGTGGCAGGCCGTAGCAATAGCCGCGTGTCTACTCCACTATCCTTCGCAATAAACTGTCCTGACCATGGGCGGCCCACTACCAGACGGTTACAAATGTCGCCATCAATCCGTTGCCTCCTCCGCCTATAAAAGGGGGACCCAGATACGTTATTCTCTAAGCTCATTTCTTATCTCAAAACTCTGCTAAATTCTTTATTCGAGCACTCCATTCTTGTTGAGGCAGAGAACTGACTTGAGCGTCGGAGGGTCTTGCCGCAGCAACCCCACCTCCGGTTTAGACTTCCTTTGCATGTCCCGACGGCGACCGCGGCTTCCCCGACTCCAGCTTCTCCGGCGCAAGCAGATTTTTGCACCAACAGGATTGGCGCTAGAGGAAGGGCCTGTGCCTTCGCAGTACCCTTGTTCTTAAAGGAGCGCTCAATGGATCCACTTCCAGCCATCTTTTCCGGCGCCCAATCCTCCTTCCCTCATCTGATGCCCTCTCACGAGGTCTCTGCACAACTACCTCCGGCTATGGTCACCAATAAGGGGTGGCCGGATGACCGGTCTCTGCCGGATTCTGTCAACGTCATCTCGGGGGAATCCCGGTGGGAGGCAATCAGCGTACCAGCTGCATCCCCCAAGCGATAAAAAGTTGAAGAACCCATAACCTTCACTGAAGTGGACACCCAGGGAGTCCAATTCCCTCATAACGACGCGGTCGTAGTTTCCATGAACATAGCAAATTACGACGTCCGTCGCATTCTCGTCGATAACGGGAGTTCGACCGACATCCTGTTCTACAATGCCTTTTCAAGAATGGCCACTCTTAGCGGTCATCTGAGACCGATTTGCTCTCCCTTGATAGGGTTCACCGGTGACGCCGTTCCAACGGAGAGAATGATAGCTCTGACCGTGACTGCGGGTCAGTATCCAAAGCAGTCCAGAGCTTTGGTGAATTTCCTGGTGGTAAAGGCGCCATCTGCCTACAATGCAATCCTTGGCCGACCCGGCCTCAATGCGCTCAGAGCTGTTGTTTCAACCTATCATTTGAAATTGAAGTTTCCCACCGACCAGGGGATCGGAGAAGTCCGGGGAGACCAAGCCCTGGCCAGACATTGCTACAACATCGTCTTGCAAAGGAGCGATCAAGCGGACCTCTGTCCGGTCGATGGATTGGATGCTCGCGATGACCTCACTGAAGAGAGGGGCGGTCCTATCGAAGACCTAATACCAATCCCTTTGAATGATGGGAACACGGAGCATGTGGTGTTAATTGGCTCCAACCTGGCGGAGGAGGTGCGGACGCGTCTCGTAGATTTCCTCCGAAGGAATGCGGACGTTTTCGCATGGGTCCCGACGGATATGCCGGGGATCGACACAGAAGTCATGGAACATCATCTGGCGATCGACCCTAAACATCGGCCGACAAAAGAAAAAATTCGGAGTCATACCCCGGAGAGGCAGAAGGCGATAGCCGAGGAAGTAGATAAGCTTCTCAAGGCCGGATTTATTAAGGAAGTCAATTATCCTGAGTGGATCTCCAATGTTGTTTTGGTCAAGAAAGCAAACGGCAAGTGGAGGATGTGTATCGACTTCAAAAAGCTGAATAAGGCTTGTCCAAAGGATAGCTACCCCCTTCCTAGAATCGACCAACTGGTGGACGCTACCTCAGGCCATGAGCTTCTATCTTTTATGGATGCGTTCTCCGGCTATAACCAGATTAGAATGGCATCGGAAGATGAAGAAAAGACAGCTTTCATCACTAATCGCGGCCTTTACTGCTACAGGGTCATGCCGTTCGGCCTCAAGAACGCGGGCGCCACCTATCAACGACTGGTGAACAAAATCTTCAAAGAGCAGATCGGCCGAAACATGGAGGTTTACATGGACGATATGCTTGTAAAAAGCAGGTCTTCCAGAAACCATGTCGCCGACCTCGAGGAAACCTTTGGCGCTCTCTGAAGGTATAAAATGAAGTTGAACCCGACCAAATGTGCTTTTGGGGTAACCTCAGGAAAGTTCCTGGGCTTCATGGTATCGGGGCACGGGATTGAGGCCAATCCAGAGAAAATTCACACCATCTAAGAGATGACCGCCCCAAGGTCGATCAAGGAAGTTCAGTGCCTCACGGGAAGGATTGCGGCTCTTAATCGCTTTGTTGCGAGGTCGGCCGAACGATGTTTGCCCTTCTTTCAAACCCTCAAGCAGCCGAAGAACTTCTGTTGGACCTCTGAATGCCAACAGGCATTCGAAGAATTAAAAGGCTACCTTAGCTCACCCCCACTCCTGGCGAAGCCCGAACCTGGGGAGGAACTATTTTTGTACCTGGCAGTCTCTCCCACAGCCCTTGCAGCTGTCCTTGTCAAAGAAGAAATGAAAGTCCAGCGACCGGTCTACTACATTAGCCGTGCGCTGAGGGACGCCGAGACCAAGTATACTAAATTAGAAAAACTGACCTACGCCTTGTTGATTGCAGCTCGGAGACTCCGACCTTACTTTCAAGGGCACACGATGACGCTACTCACCGATCAACCGATCAAGGCGATTTTGCACCGAGCTGATACCTCTGGAAGAATGGCAAAATGGGCAATCGAGCTCACAGAATTCGACATCAACTACAAACCTAGACCAGCAATAAAGGCCCAAATATTGGCAGATTTCATAGTAGAGTGCACCATCCCCGAGGAGGCCGAACCTGAGCAAAGCAAAGTTGACGACCTGAAGACTCAACCGAACTCCCCCAACAAAGAAGCCAGTCCCTCCGATTGCTTTTGGACCCTCTATGTGGATGGATCTTCCAACATGGCAGGCGCGGGTGCAGGCCTGATCTTGGTCAGCCCGGAGGGAGTCATCGTGGAGTACGCTCTGCGTTTTGAGTTCCCCGCAACAAACAATGGAGCGGAATATGAAGCTCTGATTGCAGGATTAAGGGTCGCCAAAGAGCTTGGAATAGGTCAACTCCGGGTGTACAGCGACTCCCAACTTGTGGTGGGACAAGTCAGCGGGAGCTATGAAGCATGGGAGGACAGTATGGCCAAATATCTTGAGAAAGTAAAGGAGTTCACCCCCACCTTTAGCAGTTTCGACATCAGACAGATTCCAAGGTCGGAGAATACCAGAGCTGATCTTCTCTCCAAGCTGGCGACATCGACTCCGGCCGAATTGCCCAAAGGCATCCTCTTTGAAGTTCTAAAACATCCGAGTACAGAAGAACCGCGGCCCATAATGGAGATCGACCACGAGCCCAGCTGGGTCGACCCACTGATAACCTATCTTAGAGATGGAGTTCTCCCCCGGGATGCAAAGAGGCCCGAAAACTCCGAAATCAAGCCTCCCGGTACATCCTTTATGAGGGCAAATTATACAAAAGATCATACTCCTTGCCCCTCTTAAAGTGTCTCCGGCCCTCAGAAGCTGACTACGCTTTATGGGAAGTACACGAGGGGGCTTGCGGAAACCATTTGGGTGCCAGATCTTTATCCCACAAGCTACTCTGCCAAGGGTATTACTGGCCAACAATGCATCATGATTCGATTGAATATGTCAAAAAGTGTGATCGATGCCAGAGATACGCCAACGTCCAGAGACAACCCGCTACCGAGCTCACACCTTTGAGTGCCCCATGGCCTTTTGCACAATGGGGGATGGATATTCTCGGCCCCTTTCCCATGGCGTCTGGGCAAAGGAAGTTCCTCCTTGTAGCAATCGACTACTTCACCAAATGGATCGAGGCCGAACCACTAGCAAAAATCACAGAAGCAAAAGTACAAGATTTTGTTTGGAAGTCAATTGTGTGCAGGTTCGGTCTGCCTAGAATCCTAATCACTGATAACGGACGGCAGTTCGCGGGAGCAAGATTCGCCGAATTTTGTGAAGATCTAAACATCTCCCACAACTTCACATTAGTAGCCCACCCTCAGGCGAACGGCGAAGCTGAGGTAACTAACAGAACCCTGTTGCAGGGAATTAAGACAAGGCTTGAAAAAGCAAAAGGAACTTGGGCGGATGAGCTTTATCATGTGCTATGGGCGTATCGAACCACCCAGAGGTTACCTACAGGGGAGACTCCCTTTGCTTTAGCCTTCGGTACGGAAGTCGTCATCCCGATTGAGCTTAAACTCCCATCGGCATGAGTCGTGACATTCGATGAACCCCAAAATGCACAAAGTCTCAGAGCCAACCTCGACCTGCTGGAAGAAAGACGGGAGATTGCTCAGGTTCGAATGGCAGCCTACAGACAGAAAGTTGCCCGATATTACAACACCCAGGTCAAGAGCAAAGCCTTTAAAGCAGGAGATTTGGTGCTTCGACGAGCTGCTGTCTCACAACCTCAGGACCGGGGGAAGCTCGCCCCGAACTGGGAGGGACCTTACGAGGTCAAAGAAGTAGTTCGGCCCAGAACTTATTATCTCAAGGAGCTCGGAGGAGCCGACCTCCCACGACCGTGGAGCTCAGAAAACTTACGGATGTACTACCAGTAACTTCGTTTTAGTCGAAAAATACATACCCATGTGTCTTTAGACAATTCAAGCAAACTGTGTCAAAAACAAAAGGGCAATCTCATAAAGTCGAAGGCCCAGTTCCTTTTAGACTGGATGGGGGAGAGGCCTTACAACGCCCATGTGTGCCCCCACAGCCCTGTTAGGGACAGGAGGAGAACCTCGCCCTAACTTGAGCAAAGTCAAAGGCCCGGTTCTTTTAGACCGGATGGGGGGAGAGGCCTTACAACACCCATATGTGCCCCCACAGCCCTGTTAGGGACAGGAGGAGAACCTCGCCCTAACTTGAGCAAAGTCAAAGGCCCAGTTCTTTTAGACCGGATGGGGGGAGAGGCCCTACAACGCCCATATGTGCCCCCACAGCCCTGTTAGGGACAGGAGGAGAACCTCGCCCTAACTTGAGCAAAGTCGAAGGCCCGATTCTTTTAGACCGGATGGGGGGAGAGGCCTTACAATGCCCTAATGTGCCCCCACAGCCATGTCAGGAACAGGAGGAGAACCTCGTCCTGACATGAGCAAAGTCGAAGGCCCGATTCTTTTAGACCGGATGGGGGAGAGGCCTTACAGCGCCCTAACGCGCCCCCACAAGCCAGGCTGATAACGAGAGAAAAACCTCACGCCGACTTGAGCAAAATGAAAGGTCCGAACTCCTACGGGAGCCGGGTTCCAATGACAATGAAGACTTCACCCGGACTCCTACGGGAGCCGGGTTCCAACGACAAAGAAGACTTCACCCGGACTCCTATGGGAGCCGGGTTCCAACGACAAAGAAGTTTTCATCCGGACTCCTACGAGAGCCGGGTTCTGACGCCAAGGAAGGCTTCACCCGGACTCCTACGGGAGCCGGGTTCCGTCCACAACGCCAAGGAAGGCTTCACCCAGACTCCTACGGGAGCCGGGTTCCGTCGCCGACATCAGCTACAGGACAACCCCGCCCGGACTCCTACGGGAGCCGGGCTCCGCTGACAACAGCAACTGCCGATAGGCCTTGTCCAGACCCCTACGGGACCCGGACTTTGCCTATGACTTTGATTGCAGGAAGACTTCGCCCTGACCCCTACGAGAGCCAGACTACTCCAACTTTAGGAGGGCTTCTCCGTTCGGACTCCCAAGGGAGCCGAACTTAGCTCCGACTTCAGCAGAGAAAAAAAAAACCCAAGCAAAAAAGGAAAGCAAACAGTGCCCGAAGGCAACGGAAGCTCGAATCCCCAAATTCAAGCCCTAGGAAGGACTTCGGGCCCGAAGGGCCCCAAGCGAACCTGCAACCATCGACGGAATGACAGTCGGGTATCTTCGAACGGCGTAAGAGCCGAAAAGTAGCTCGACAAATGACAACCCCACATGAACAGAAGAGGTCATCGATGACCCTGGGACGACGTGAAAAAGAAAGGAAGAAGAGAAGGAAGAAAGAGGAAAGGAAAATGAAGAAGTTCGGCAGACAACTATTTAATGCGAGATGCAGACGAGGTAACAAAATATCTTTTTCATTTAACAAGAGTATACGTTACAGGACCCGGTGGGTCAGAAAAAAAAAGAAGAAGAAGAAGATACACGTCATCTAAGCCTCGCAAACACGGTTCGGGAAGGGTGCACCGAAGGCCGCTCCAAGCTACGAGCTCCTCTTCCCGTCTCTGTCCTTCTCAATCGCATTCTCCAGTGTGTGTAACAGCTCTCGCCCCATCTCGCCTCATTCTGTCTCCGAAGTCCCAACCCTAGCGAGAAAAGGGTGGGATAGATCTCCGGAGGCGGTAAGGGCAACGGTGGCAGTAGCGAAGACCTGTTTCAAGAAGAATCGGAGTCACCTTGGAAGCGGTAGCGACGCCAGAGATGTGCCTCATCTCCGAATGCTCCACGACAGCCGCCACCCAAAATGCTCCGGCAAGGTCGGCATGCGCTACTTCCACCGTCCCCGCAACAAGTTTCACTGCCCCACCGTCGACGCCGACCGCCTCCGATCCCTCGGCCCCGACGGCGTCAAGGATCCCGTCATGGCTTATGACGGCAACTCTGCCCTCTTGACCGGTATCACCCCGCCTTGCTACTCCGAAATTCACGGGCAGAATAACTTCACCGATAGCCCCCGTTACTAAACCCCTGTTGTTGAAGGAATTCTTCCCTGAGCCCCCTTTAAAGCGACGGAGATTCTCACCGGCCGCCGTTCTCCTCCTCACCTTCCTCCAAGCCCTAAAAATCCCCTCAAGAACAGCCTCCGGGGTAGAGGACATGGTGTAGAAACCCTCAGAGAAGAATTGGGGGGCTGAAGAAGGCAAGGACTGGTGCGAGGGAAGCAAGGCTCTCAGGCGAAAGAAAGGCGCCAAGATGAAGCCATGAAAGGACTAGGGGGTTTAAATAGCCGACGGATCCTGGCACAGTTATGGCGGCGAGTCTTCCTGGGCCAACTGGTGCGTGCCACGTGTCGCGCTTATCCCCTTCATCGCTATCGAGGGTTGACCGTTCACAAATTCTCGTGGCACGGTGCTTGGGGATCGCGTTTCGACAGGGGTTCCGAAAAGGCTCATCAGGTCACCTTCACCGAAAAGCAGGCTCTGACGTACACACATTAAATGCCAAAATATCTGGAGGCGGCAGTGCGCAGGATTCGAAGAGACGGTTCCGGCTGTGCCCATCTCTCTCTGTACTTCCTTTGTTTGAAATTCAAACTCGAAAGTAGGGGGACTGGTGTTGGGTATAAAATACCCACAGCCAGAACCCTCAGCGGAATCGACTACAGAACAGCTCCGCCTGGACTCCAATGGGAGCCGGGCTCCGCCTCCGACATCAGCTACAGAACAGCTCCGCCCAGACTCCTACGGGAGCCGGGCTCTGCCTCCGACATCAGCTACAGAACAGCTCTGCCCGGACTCCTACGGGAGCCGGGCTCTGCCTCCGACATCAGCTACAGAACAGCTCCGCTCGGACTCCTACGGGAGCCGGGCTCCGCCTCCGACATCAGCTACAGAACAGCTCTGCCCGGACTCCTACGGGAGCCGGGTTCCGCCTCCGACATCAGCTACAGAACAGCTCCGCCCGGACTCCTACGGGAGCCGGGCTCCGCCTCCGACATCAGCTACCAAATAGCTCCGCCCGGACTCCTACGGGAGCCGGGCTCCGCCTCCGACATCAGCTACAGAACAGCTCCGCCCGGACTCCTACGGGAGTCAGGCTCCGCCTCCGACATCAACTACAGCACAGCTCCGCCCGGACTCCTATGGGAGCCGGGCTCCGCTCTCGATGTCGACTGCTGGTAAGCTCCGTCCGGACTCCTATGGGAGTCGGACTTCACCGGACTCCTACGGGAGTCAGACTTCACCGGACTCCTACGGGAGCCGGACTTCACCTTTAACTTCGATTGCAGAGGACTCCGCCCGGACTCCTATGGGAGCCGGGCTCCGCTCTCAGTGTCAACTGCTGGTAAGATCCATCCGGACTCCTACGGGAGCCGGACCTCACCTTTAACTTTGATTGCAGAGGACTCCGCCCGAACTCCTACGGGAGCCGGGCTCCGCCCGCAGCTTCAGCTCCGAGAGGGTTCCGCCCGGACTCCCACGGAAGTCGGGCTCCACCCACGACCCCAACCGCCAGGAGGACCCCTCCCGGACCTCTACAGAGGTCGGACTCCGACCATTGTCAAGCTTCAATCAACAGATCCACGCCCCCTGGCAGGACACAATAACAACCATGATCCTGTTCCACTTCCTGTAGCGAATTCTGTGCGGCTCCATCACCCCCTGTGGCGGACCCATTACTCTCTGACAGGCTGTGTCAACGGCCACGATTCTGCTCCACTCCCTACGGCAGGTGCTGCGTGACTCCACTACTCCCTGACAACTAGCGGCAACGGACGCCGCTCCACTACCTGCAACTGGCTCTACGTGGCAGGCCGTAGCAATAGCCGCGTGTCTACTCCACTATCCTTCGCAATAATCTCCCCTGACCATGGGCGGCCCACTACCAGACGGTTACAAATGTCGTCATCAATCCGTTGCCTCCTCCGCCTATAAAAGGGGGACCCAGATACGTTATTCTCTAAGCTCATTTCTTATCTCAAAACTCTGCTAAATTCTCCGTTCGAGCACTCCATTCTTGTTGAGGCAGAGAACTGACTTGAGCGTCGGAGGGTCTTGTCGGAGCAACCCCACCTCCGATTTAGACTTCCTTTGTAGGTTCCGGCGGTGACCGCGGCTTCCCCGACTCCAGCTTCTCCGACGCAAGCAGATTTTTGCACCAACAGCTCCATATGAGATATGGACAGGATGTAAGCCAGCACTTTCACACCTTAGGGTCTGGAGGTGTCCGGCCTATGTCAAATGATTAGTCACAGACAAACTTGGACCTAGGTCTGACAAATGCTCATTCATAGGGTACCCCAAAGAGACAAAAGGATATTTCATCTACCATGCTGATGAACAAAAGGTGTTCGTCAGCCTTAAGGCAATCTTTTTAGAAAAAGAGTTTCTTAGTGAAGGAACTATTGCCTCTAAGGTTGAACTTGATGAAGTTCAACAGGTAGAAGGACCGACACCAATAGCTGAATCTGAGTCGGATATGATTAGATCAGATTCGGAGCCCAATGTACCTGCACCATTAAGGCGATTCGGTAGAGTACCGCGTCAGTCGGACAGATACTACGGTTTCTTGGTCCGGGATGGTGATCCCATCGAACTTGATGAGAATAATGAGAATCCGATCACCTATATGGATGCAATGCAGAGATCTGATTTTGAGAAATGGCTTGAAGCCATGAAATCTGAAATGGAGTCCATGAAGGTCAACGATGTATGGACATTGGTTTACCCACCTGAAGGGGTTAAACCCATTGGGTGTAAATGGGTCTTCAAAAGGAAGAGGGGCACAGACGGAAAGGTGGAGACCTATAAAGCCCGTCTGGTCGCCAAGGGGTATCGTCAACGTTATGGTATTGACTATCACGAGATATTTTTTCTTGTGGCAATGCTGAAATCCATTCGGATAATGCTTGCAATAGCTGCCCATCTGGATTATGAGATCTGGCAGATGGATGTAAAGACAGCTTTCTTGAATGGAGAGCTGACCGAAGAGGTGTATATGATACAACCTGAGGGGTTTACATCCACAGATGAGTCCAAGGTGTACAAGCTTCAGAGATCCATTTATGGATTGAAGCAAGCTTCTCGGAGTTGGAACATGCATTTTGATAAGGTGATCAAAACGTATGGCTTCATTAAGAATGGAGAAGAGCCCTGCATCTATAAATGGGCAAATGATCCAGTTATGGTATTCCTTGTCTTGTACGTGGATGACATTCTCTTAATCGGGAATGATATTCCCGCACTACAGAGAATAAAAGTTTGGTTGTCATCACAGTTCTCCATGAAGGACTTGGGTGAAGCATCCTACATCCTAGGGATGAAGATCTATAGAGATAGATCTAAAAGGATGCTTGGGTTATCCCAGTCCATGTACATAGATACTGTGCTGAAGAGGTTCAGCATGGAGAATTCCAAGAAGGGCTATCTATCGATAGGCCAAGAAATTTCTTTCTCTAAGAAGGATTGTCCGACAACTCCTGAAGAGAGAGAGCATATGAGTAGAGTCCCATATGCTTCAGCCGTGGAATCTATCATGTACGCCATGACATGTACAAGACCAGATGTGGCATACTCACTAGGAGTAGTGAGTAGATACCAATCTGATCCTAGAGAAAATCACTGGAAAGTGGTTAAAGCCATCCTTAAGTATTTGAGAAATACTAAGGACCAATGGTTGGTTTATGGCGAGTCAGATCTGAAACTTGTGGGGTTCACAGACTCTAGCTTCCAATCTGACCATGATGACAGCAGGAGCGTGTCGGGTTATATCTTTACTCTGAATGGTGGAGCCATCCGCTGGAAGAGTTCCAAGCAACATACTGTGGCAGACTCTATTTGTGAAGCAGAGTACATCGCAGCATCGGATGCCGCGAAGGAAGCTGTGTGGCTGAGGAAATTCATCAACGAGCTCGGAGTAGCACCCTCCCTCGATGGTCCGATCCTGCTCTACTACGACAGCACTAGTGCCATAGCTCAGGTGAAGGAACCCAAAGCACATCAGCGGACGAAGCACATCTTGCACTGCTTTCACCTGATCCGAGAGATCGTGGATCGAGGTGACGTCGATCTTCAGAAGATCGATGGAAAGAAAAATCTGACCGACCCCTTCACTAAAGCCCTGGCAATAAAGGAGTTTGACAACCACCAGTCGAAGATGGGTATTAGATACTGTGTCGAGTGGCTTTAGGACAAGTGGGAGTTGTTGGAAAATATGTCCCAAAAAGCCAATCGTCAAAGTGTTGACGGTTGAGCAACCAAGTATTTGATTTGTTAAGAAATAAAATATATTTGGCATTTTCATCATAAGCTTTCATCTTTTAATGAACTCCGTTATTATGATGAAGTTCTTAGAACTATTTAGATTCGATAAAGAGAGGATTTATCGATTAGTCTTTAAAACAGTTCACGACCAAATGATAGGCTGTTAATAAGGACGACAGCTTCTATCGAGCATAGATCGCTGTAGGCCATATGGGTTGGTTGTCTTCTTAACCAAAGAGTGTGGAGACACTGGTATGGCATACAAGTGAGATGTACTAGTACATCATCATTGAACGTGACCAACTCCAGAGTATTCTGCTGTCGAGAATGTCTCTGATGGGATATAGGTATAAGTGTCCCTTAGACTTGAGATCGCCTCAGTGACTTGCAAGCAACTCACTGTGCTTTGGTACTAGACTAACTGAATTTCTAATTTAAGGACGGAAAGCTTCTGGGCACAGTCAAGTACTTATGAAGTCAGAGTGTGATCGAGATGGGATTGACCACTCGAAGAGTTGGAGAAGAATGAGTCACTGTATTTCAATTTAACAAAACCTTGGCCAGGGTAATCCATCAGATGGATTTGATATTTTGAAATACAATATGGACAACCTGATCAGAGTTGACAGTTGAACTCTGGGGTATCCTATGATCATTTTGGTCAAGGAGATGAATTATATGAAAACTATATCCGCATGGGTTCTAAGGATGTTGTTTTACACATTCGACCTATCTGATCGTCGGGTACCATTGCTAGATGGTCACTTCGATTGGTACAAGAATTTATTCCTGTGCTACTGTTTTAGGTTTGGACCTATGAGGTCACACACAATAGAGTTCATGATCTGATCGGATGGTTGATCAACGATTAAGAATCATTCTAGGGTTAAATGATCAATACAATTGACATTTAACCTAGTGCAAGTGTTGCAGGAGGATCAATTAGCAATTCGATTGCTAATTGGCTTAATTTGATTAAGCCAATGGGCTGAGATTAAGTCTAATTAAATATGATTTAATTAGATTTAATTTGGGCTTGATTGGATCAAGTCCAATTGGTTTATTGGATAAGCCAAGTGCAAGAAAAAACTAGTCCTAGTTCAACTAGGACTTGGGTCAATCTAATTTCTAATTTGATTAAAAAATTAAATCATATTTAAATCAAATTTAATCTGATTAAATTAGGTTCTTAATTGAGTTAAGATCTATTTTAATTGGATTGATCTAATTTTGGTTTAATTTAGTTTGAGAAACCAAATTAAAACAAGTCATAAGATAGAATCCTAGTAAGACTAGAATTCCACCTTGCACCAGATAAGCCTTCTGTTGTTGTTTATCTTAAAATTTGTAAATAAAATCGCAAGCGCACGGTGTGCAGAGTAGCACGACCAGCGAGTATGGGTCGATCCCACAGAGACTTGGTTTAAAAAAATAATTTTCAAATCTATGCTCAAGCGAGCTTTAACAAAAATCGAAAGTCGAAAGTTGTTTGCTAAAGACAATAAGACTAAGGATCTAGGGTTTTTGAATCCACTAGATCTAGATTAGGGAATTCTACCTAGAATTTTTCTTATTGATCCTAACGACTACTCCTCTTGTCTTTCCCAAGCATAGATTATGAAGGGACTAAGGCCCAACGATAACCCATCAAGATTCTTTACAGGGGAGTAGTAACTAGGATCCCTTAGGATTTTCTCCTCCTATGCACTGAATCAAGCATGAACTATCAAAGGGACTCTGACCCAACTGTAGTTCATCAAAAATTCTTGGCAAAAGAGGAAGAAAAAGAAACCCTAAGAAAAAGAAAAAACCCTATGTAAAATCCCTACTCATGATCTAGTTTCATCGCAAACCCTAGAAGGGATGCTTAGCTAGACATGATCTAAATCTACTTGCAAAATTTAAATGCAGAAAAATAAACTACCCTAATTTCATAAATTAAACTATCCTAATTGCATAAATTTAAACTACATAATTTAAACTAACCTAATTGCATAAAATTAAATTGCATAAATTAAACTATCCTAATTGCAAGAAAAATAAATTGCATAATGTAAAGAGATGAAATTGCATAAAAATAAGATTTTATATATATAAAAAAAATTTATTACAAAAACCTCAAAGCTCGAGGCTTGAGAAGAGAGCTAAAAACCCCACTATCTAGGGTTACAAGCTTGATCGGAAGGAAGAATACATAAAACAAGGGCCTTTGGAGGCTTTTTATAGGCATTTAGGGGTTATAAGGTTTTCAAAACTTTAGATGTGGAACTAAGAGGTTTTAGAGGATTGTTAGAGGGGTTTATGGTGCGCCGATGGGTTCATGATCCATGCGCCTGTTGCTGTGGACCAGGCGGCTAACCAGATCACCAAATCAGTTGATTTTTGATCAATTTTGATCTGATTTGACTCGGGTTTGACCCAATTGAGTCTTCTTTCTTCATTTTTCAATTCCTGGGTCAATTTAACTCCGTTTTGCATAAAATTTGCACCGTTGGAATCCTCTTTCCTTGTTCTTTCTATTGATGATCTCTTTTTCTGCAAAATATAATAACAAGTATCAATTTCTTAATAAAGTTAGATAATTTAGATATTAATTGATACTTTTTATGTCAATTTGTGACATAAATCACCTTCCCCACGCCCTCTCTCTCATTCAACGCCAATCTCCTCTTATTTTGTGTGACAAAAGCCCTCTCCTAGGTCTCTCCCATGTTCACAAAAGGTCTCCTCTCTTCTTTCTTACATGGAAGGTGGTTTGGATCAAATCAAAAAGGAATAAGTTTGGATTTCGAATTCTATGAGATAGACTTTTAGAAATCCAAAACTCTTTCAATTTTGCACCGAATCTATCCAAATTTTTTTGAAATTTTTATGGCTTTTAGGGTACACATTATGCACCCTTTACTAGTGATCCATGCATGAAAATAAGGAGGAGATGCTCAAGAGTTGGGCACCTCTTAACTTGCCATGTTTGGATAAGCCTTGACTAGGTATTTGACCTAGACAAGGACTCTATCATATCTCTCTGTATAAAATGAGTTTCTTTATGAAAATTTTGAAAAGGATAGATATTTGAGAGACCTTTGGGCCACCCAAAAATCAGAGAGAAAGACCTTTAGGTCGTGGAGATATAAAAGACACAAGTTAGGGTGTCTAGAGAGAGAAACGAGAAGAAGAAGAGGATCTTCTTCTAGGGTTGTTTGTTTTCATATCTTTTCTCTCTCCATCTTGAGTTTCCTGAGAGCGTCTTAGATCTGAAACTCCTCCTTCTACTTTCCATCTTTAGAAGAGTCCAAATCAAGAAGAAGAAGGCACCTGATCAACCATCAAAGAAGGATCAGTGCAGTACTAGCATACTGTGCTGATTTCTTGAAGCAGGACTTCTGATCGAGATTCATGGGCTCGTGTGGATGACTCCTAGAGGCCGGACGTATGTGTGGCTTGCAACATCATCCTCAAATCCGGATCAGCGAGGTTAGAACATCTAACTTGCAAGGTAATAGATCTGATCTATTGTTTAATACATACATTAGATGTAGTATAGAAACATGTTGATATGATCAACATGTAGTTCATGCTATATTTATATATTTTAATTTTTGATTTAATGCTATGTAACAATCATGTAATAGGATCTTAGATCTAGGGATTCTCTGATTTTAAAAAATAATTTTGATTTATTTTAGTCTTCCGCTGTATGATCTTGAAAAAGTTTCAAGATCTAACCCTGAAACCCTAGATCTGGTTCCTACACCATCTTCATAACCTTTACGATCATTCGAGTACCCTCGGCCTACAATGCCATACTCGAAAGACCTAGACTAAATGCCCTAAGACCGATAGTCTCGACATACCACCTGTTGATCCGATTCTCGATCAAAAATGGTATCAAAGAAATGCATGAAGATCAACAACTTATCTGATGCTGTTTCACAATCTCCACCCATAATAATAAACCTGAGGATACCCTGCTGGCTGACAAATTAGACCAAAAGGAGAACCAAGAAAGGGGTGAGGTAGCCGAACAGTTGACTTCCATCTCGATAACAGAAAATCTCAAGCAAATGATCTGAATCGGGTCATAATTATCCGACTCAGAGCAGCAACAACTAATCAAATTGCTGAAAGCCAATGCAGACATCTTTGCTTGGTCGACCATGGACATGCCTGATATTCCTCCAGAAATAATGACTCATCGGCTCAACATCAATCCAAATGTCAAGCCAGTGAGACAGAACAAGTGATCCTTTGCTCTGTAAAGATAGAAAGCCATCGACAAGGAAGTCGACAAACTACTCACACTAGGCTTCATCAAAGAAGCCACATATCCAGACTGGCTCACCAATGTAGTCATGGTAAAAAAGACCAACAAGAAATGGAGGATCTGCATCGACTATACTGATCTGAACCAACCTTGTCCAAAAGATAGCTTCCCACTGTCAAAGATCGACCAACTGGTAGATGCGACATCGGGTCAACGACTACTGAGCTTCATGGATGCCTTTGCTAGATATAATCAAATCCATATGGCACCAGAGGATGAGGAACACATGGCTTTCGTGACCGATAAGGGCTTATACTTTTACAAAGTAATGCCTTTCGATCTGAAAAATGCCGGAGCCACCTATCAACGACTCATCAACAAAATTTTCAAAGCACAAATCGGATGAAATATAGAAGTATACGTAGACGACATACTTATGAAGAGCACCCAGACTTTGAATAATATTCGAGACTTAAAAGAAGCTTTCAACACACTCCGACGACACCAAATGAGATTAATTTTGACCAAATGTGTGTTCAGAGTGATCTCGAAGAAATTTCTTGGATTTCTTATTTCGCAACGAGGGATCGAAGCCAACCCCAAGAAAATAAAAGCTATCATCGACATGAAGCATCCAAAAAGAAAGAAAGAGGTACAACAACTGAATGGCAGAATCGTCGCACTCAATCGATTTATCTCTAGGTCGGCTGAGAGGTGTCTACCATTCTTCAAGACTTTAAGGCAAATGAAAGACTTCTCCTGATCAGATGAATGCCGACTAGCCTTTGAGGATTTGAAGAAGTACTTGGCTTCCCCAACTTTGCTCATAAAATCAGAGGTCAAAGAAACACTATATCTCTACTTGGCAATATCGATAGAGGCGGTTAGTTCGGTGCTTATTCGGGAAGGCAAAAATAAAATTCACCAACCCATCTAGTACACCAGCAAAGTACTCCACAACATCGAAGTCTGATATTCAAGAGAGGAGAAAATGATCTACACTCTGATCATATCGGTGCAATGGCTTCATCCTTACTTCTAAGCACATACCATTGTGGTCCTTACCGATTAACCATTAAAAACAACATGCACTATCCTGATACATCAGGACGAATGGCAAAGTGGGTGGTAAAGTTAGGTGAATTTGACATACAATACCGATCACGGCCATCCATAAAGGCACAAGTTCTAGCCGACTTCATCGTAGAATGCACAATAGCCAATGACAAGTCAAAAGATGCAACTACGAAGGAGGCTGCAACCCCCGAGCTCGATCTAAGGTCGACCTAGGTACTGCATATCGATGGGGCATCGAATGCTCAAGGCAGTGGAGCTAGCCTCATTCTCACCAACTCAAAAGGAGTAGTCATCGAGTACGCCCTTCAGTTCAACTTCAAAGCTTCAAATAATCAAGCCGAATATGAAGCTCTTCTAGTCAGTTTGAAAATAGCTAAGGAGCTCGAGATTGACAGTCTGAAGGTCTTTACCGACTCTAAACTGATCATGGGACAAGTCAAAGGCAAATTCAAAGCTCGAGACCCGATCATGGCAATATATCTTCAATAGGTGAAAGACCTCATGATGAATTTAAGATACTTCAAGATCTTCCACATACCCAGGATCGAGAATGCTCGAGCTGACGTACTTTCCAGACTGGCAATGACTGCTTACAGTTCGCTGGGCCAAACATTCGTGGAGTGTCTTGAGCAACCGAGCATCAACAAAAATGAGAAAGTGTTACAGCTAACAGCCGAACCTAGTTGGATGGATCCGATCATCTGGTATCTATCTGACGGAGTCCTCCTTGAAGATCCTGTGGAAGCAAAACAAACCCGATGGACAGCTTCTCAGTATGTGATGATGGATGGTCATTTCTACAAAAGATCATTCTCCCTTTCCTTACTGAAGTGCCTAGGACCGACCGATGCTGACTATGCACTTAGGAAAGTCCATGAAAGAATTTGTGGAAGCCACTTGAGGGGCAAGTCCCTGGCCTACAAGATTTTGCGACAAGGTTACTATTGGCCCACCATGAAAAAGGATGCGACTGACTTGGTTCGGAGGTGCGAACCATGCCAGACGTATGCCAATATACAGCACCGACCTGCCAGTCAGCTAACGTCCATTGTCGCACCTTGACCTTTCGCTCAGTAGGGAATCGATACACTCGGTCCTTTTCCTCCGACTCTAGTCAAAGAAAGTTCATAGTGGTCGCAATCGACTACTTCATCAAGTGGGTGGAAGTCGAACCCTTGGCCTAAATCACCGAATGTAAAATGGAAGACTTCATCCAAAAATATATCATCTATAGATTCGGATTGCCGCATACCATCATCACCGACAACAGATGATAATTCAAAAATTAGGACTTCAGAGAATTCTGTACGAAGTTCCATATTATGTATAATCTTACATCAGTCGGGCATTCGCAATCAAACAGAGAGGTTGAGGTGACCAACCGAACAATCTTGCACTGGTTAAAGACCCGACTGAATGAGGCTAAAGGTCTTTGGGTCGAAGAGTTATATCCAGTCTTATGGACGTATCGGACAACTCCCTGTATACAAACTGAAGAGTCTCATTGGGTGTGAATAAATTTTTCAAAAGGATCAGAGTAGCATAAACGAAAAGGTGGAGACCTATAAAGTCTGTTTCGCTATCATCCCAGAGTTGGAACATACATTTTGAACATATGTCTTTATTATGAACAAAGAGGAACCCTACATTTTTAAGTAGGCAAAATATTCTGTAGTGTTATTTCTTGTATTGTCTGTGGATAAAATTCTCTTAATTGAGAATGGCATTCCAGCATTGCAAGGAATAAAGGTTTGGGTGTCATCTAATTTCTCCATATTAAAAATCAGATATGGTATGCTCACTAAAGGTAGTGAGCAGATACCAGTCTGATCTAAGTAAGAACCACTGAAAGATTGTATAGACAATCCTTAAGTATTTGGAAAATACTAAGATCCAGTGGCTCAAATATGAAAATACTGACTTTAAACATGAGGATGTTTTGATTTCAGTCAGATCAAGATGACAACAAGAAAGTATCGGGTCATACCCTAATTATAGGAGCAATCTGCTGGAAAGGTTCCAAGCAGGATACTTTAGCTTACTCAGTTAGTGATGTAGAGTATATCGTAGCATATGATGCTGCCATGTATGCTATGTAGTTGCTGAGCTTCATTAGCAGGTTGGGAGTGGCACCCTCCATCGATGGTCCAGTCCTATCATAGCTCTGGAACCATAAATCTGGTTAAAGAATAGAAGGACCAGCATACTCTATATTGCTATCACTTTTGATTTTAGATCAGGGGACATCGATCTTTGGAAGATCGATGAAAAAGGAGAACTTGACTGACCCATTTGCTAAGGCCTCGAAACTAAGAAGTTCTATGAACTCAAGTGGAATATAGGATATTTGATATCATTCTGATTAGCTTTAGTACAAGTGAGAGTTATTGGAAAATATATTCTAAAGCCAATCATCTAAGTGGTAGATGATTGGAATTAGTATATGAATTATCTAATAATAATAGTTATTTGGCAGGTTCATCATAAAAATTCTATCTTCTTTAAATGAACTCCTAAATTATGATGAAGTTCTTAGAACTATAATCAATCGATAAAGAAGGATTTATTAGATGGTTCTTAGATTGTTCACGACCAAATGATAAGTTATTAACAAGGACGATAATTTATCAAGTGTAGGTTGCTATATGCCATATGCGTTGGTTGTCCTCGTAACCAAGTAGTGTGGAGACACTAGTATGGCATCCAGATGAGATGTAGGAGTACATCTGCACTGAACGTGACCAATGTAATACTCTACTGTCAAGAGTAGTTAGCTAAGGCCAATGGGTATAAGTGTCCCTCCGACCTGAGATCACCACGGTGACTTACAAGCAACTCACTGTGCTTTGGTGCTGGGCTGCCTATATTTTTAATATAGGTTTGAAAAATTTTTGGGCACAGTCAAGTACTTGTGAAGTTGGTGTTTGAGTCAAGATGGGATTGACCACTCCTGATTAACTTCAGAAAGAGAATGTCTCACTGTGTTTCAATTTAGCAAAACTTAGGCCTGGGTAATCCTCGTGTGGAGTCACGGGATTTGCAAAATTTTGAGACACAATAGAGATGACTTGTATGAGTGATTGACAGCATACTCAAAGTCATCTTGAGCATTATTGGTCAAAAGGATGAATTATACGGTAACCATGGGTCAGGGTTCTTAGAATGTTGCTTTGCATACATTCGACCTATCTGGATATCAGGAACCATTGCTAGATGGTTACTTCGACTGGTATAAAAATTAGTTTCTATGCTACCGACTTAGGTTCGAATCTATAGGATCACACACATAAGAAGTTGTAACCTAATCAGATGGTTAATCAATGATTGAGAATTGTTCTTAGGTTAAACGATCAATGTGATTGATGTTTGACCTAATGCAAGTGTTGCGGGAGGATCGATTAGCAATTGGATTGCTAATTGGCTCAATCTGATTGAACAATTAAGCTGAGATCAAGTCTAATTGAATTTGATTCAATTAGAATTAGTTTGGATTTAATTGGATTAAGTCTAATTGGTTTATTGAATAAGCCAATTGCAAAGGAGAACAAGTTCCTGTTTGACTAGGACTTGTATGCACCTAATTTTTAATTAAGTTAAAATTTAAATCAGAATTAAATATGGTTTAATCTGATTTAATTAAACTCCTAGTTAAACTAGAATTACCATTAATTAGGTTATAATTAATTTGGATTGGGTTCAAAGTGTTTGACCTAATCTACATAAGAATCCTAGTTAGACTAGGATTCCATATCATCTCTTGCGCCACCTAAGAAATCTCAAGCCCACACCCACTAATTAATTTTTAGATATTTTTTTATGATATCCACATCCAATGAAAGTAATATCACACCACTTATTCTAAAGATTTGGATCATATTTGATTTGGTTCAATGTGGAAAGTGATTTGGTTAATTATGAAAAGTGGTTTAGGCTTATTCTTTTTTTTTGAAAGAGTCCCTCTTCATAAGGACTCTTCCCTCCTCTCTTGTGCCAACTTTTCCTAAGCCTATCCTATCATTTTGTCATCCCTTTTAAGCATCTTATCCTGATCTCCATGAAATTTAAAAGGGAGGGTCATCCAAGAGTTGGACGCCCCATGGACTCCTTGTTAGACTAGGTCTTATGACCTAGTCTACCTTATATAAAGTTGCCACCCCATATGATAAGAATAAGGAGTCAAAAATCACTGGATTATTGATAGAAAAACCAGAGGAAAAAGAGGATGGCATGGGTGGTTTGAGGCACCAATATCCATGGAGGAGAGTCTTCTATCAAGAGATCAAAAGTTGATGTCTTGTAGAGAAAGAAAGGTAAGAGAGAATATTGTTTTCTATTATTGTTTTCCTTTCAGATTATTCTCTCTTTATTTTATATTTTTATATGATAAAAATTTGAGAGAGAAAGAGGGATGGCATGGTGGATTCATGCTTCAATGAGTTGGGGCATGGTGATCTAATTTTAGATATGATCTGATCATGTTCTGATGAGAGAAGAAGAAGAAAAGAATGTCTTCTCTTAAGGTTTCTTTTAGAACTTTTTTTCTCCATAAATCATGAGATTTTTCTATTAGAAAAATTAGATATCATAAGATCTAAAAATTTGAAAAATATCTAGAGAAGAAGATCTTCTCATGTCCTAGCATAGAGATGTTCTCAGGACATCAATCGTTGATGTACTGAAAGAGAAGATCTGTCTTCCCTTAGGATCTTTTTCTTTTACATATTATTTCTGATTTTAGGGAGGTCAAAAGGTTTGACTTCTCCCTTGTTCCTCCTCATATTCTTCATCTCTTAGAATGTCTAAGAGATCCAAAGAATATTTTTTAGATTAACCATCCGGAGAGATCCGTAAGAAGCTAGCACTTCGAGCGGATCTTCGTTCGACGAACCTCCGATTTTGTTACAGCCTCGTGTGGATCATCTGTAGAGGTCGGACACATGTGTAGCTCCAAAGGCTACAAAGAAAATCAACTATAGAGTTTTTGACCCACGTGAAGGTAAGAGATCTGATCTCTTCTCTTATCTAGATGTGATCTAGGTTTTAGATCTAAAACTGTTTTAGATCTAAGGTATTGATTTGATCAATACCAAAGCTTTTATTTTCTGATTTATAAATACAATATGACATATTATAGGTCCTAATTGTAAGGTTTAGTAATTTGATTACATACATTTGTAGATCAAATTATTTAATTTACATGGTCCACTGTGTTATATTTCAAAATTATTTTGAAATTCATGCATGAAACCCTGCACCTTTTCCAACATCTGTCCGACTGATGCGGTACTCTACCGGATCACTTTAATGGTATAGATATATTGGGCTCCAAATCTGATCTAATCAAATCTGACTCAGGTTCAGCTATTGGTGTCGGTCCTTCTACTTGTTGAACTTCATCAAGTTCAGTCTTAGAGGCAATGGTTCCTTCACCAAGGAACTCCTTTTCTATAAAGATTGCCTTAAGGCTGACGAACACCTTTTGTTCATTAGTATGGTAGAAAAAATATCCTTTGGTCTCTTTGGGGTACCCTATGAATGTGCATTTGTCAGACCTAGGTCCAAGTTTATCTGTAACTAACCATTTGACATAGGCCGGGCACCCCCAGACCCTAAGGTGTGGAAGTGCTAGCTTACGCCCTGTCCATATCTCATATGGAGTCTTAATTATAGACTTACTTGGAACCCTATTTAACAGATAACAGGCTGATTCGAGTGCATATCCCCAGAAGGATATCGGCAAGCTGGCAAAACCCATCATGGATTAGATCATGTCTAACAGAGTCTGATTTCTCCTTTCAGACACACCATTATGCTGTGGTATTTCTAGAGGAGTTCATTGGGAGAGAATCCCATTCTCTCCCAGATATGTGAGAAACTCATCAGAAAGATATTCTCCTCCTCGGCCAGACTGAAGAGTTTTAATACTCTTCCCAGTTTATTTTTCTACTTCACTTCGGAATCGTTTGAATATTTCAAATGAATCCGACTTATGTTTCATCAGATAGACATATCCATATCTGGATAGATCATCTATGAAAGTGATGAAGTAGAAAATCTCTAGCACTTGTGCTCATGGGCCCGCATACATCAGTATGTACTAGGCCCAAGAGCTCAATAGCTCTCTCACTTTTTCTAATAAAAAGTGACTTGATCATTTTACCAAGAAGACAGGACTCACAGGTTGGAAGTGATTCACAATCACTGACTTTAGGAATTTCCTATTGAGTCAACCTATTTATCCTGTTCTTGTTTATATGACCTAGCCTATAGTGCCATTAGTAGATATCTGATACACTATCTGTTGGGTATAAAATACCCCCCAGCCGAAGTTCGTGACAGGAGTGACCCTCCAGGGATTCTACCGACTTCCGACCTTCGACGACATCTTTTCGAACCTCTTCGGCGGTCGAGCCTCCACAATATTTCCAAGTTCTGTCGATGGATAAACCCCCACCAGCGTCAACCGGATTCTTCACGATGGACGGACTCCACCCAAGTTTCCATGATGATCGACCACCTTCTAGACTTCATCCGGACTCCTACGGGAGCCGGACTTCATCCCCGACTCCAACTACAGGAAGACTTCATCCGGACTCCTACGGGAGCCGGACTTCATCCCCGACTCCAACTGCAGGAAGACTTCATCCGGACTCCTACAGGAGCCGGACTTCATCCCCGACTCCGACTGTAGGAAGACTTCATTCGGACTCCTACGGGAGCCGAACTTCGTCCCCGACTCCAACTACAAGAAGACTTCATCCGGACTCCTACGGGAGCCGGACTTCATCCCCAACTCCAACTGCAGGAAGTCTTCATCCGGACTCCTATGGGAGCCAGACTTCGTCCCTGACTCCGACTGCAGGAAGACTTCATCCGGACTCCTACGGGAGCCGGACTTCATCCCCGACTCTGACTGCAGGAAGACTTCATCCAGACTCCTACGGGAGTCGGACTTCGTCTCTGACTCTGACTGCAGGAAGACTTCATCTGGACTCCTACGGGAGTCGGACTTCGTCCCCGACTCCGACTGCAGGAAGACTTCATCCGGACTCCTACGAGAGCTGGACTTCATCCCGACTCCGACTGCAGGAAGACTTCATCCGGACTCCTACGGGAGCCAGACTTTGTCCCCGACTCCGGCTGCAGGAAAACTTCTTCCGAACTCCTACGGGAGCCGAACTTCTTCCCCGAACCCCGACTGCAGGTAGTCTTCATCCGGACTCCTACGGGAGCCGGACTTCGTCCCCAAACTTCGACCGCAGGTAGTCTTCATCCGGACTCCCATGGGAGCCGAACTCCGACCGAACTCCTATAGTGGGCAGATTTCAGATGAATTCCTACGACACATGGATTCCAGCAATCGGACCCCTCCAGCGGATGAACCTCCCCAGCGCCATCTGACACCCACTGACCGGTCGACCCTCTGCCAAATTCTGCGTGAAATTGAACTTCATCTGCGGAAAGCCTCTGACTGAGCTCCTACAGCGAATGGCCCTCACCTGTAGTATTAACGCCCAACAGCACCCAACGGTAGAAGGCTCGCCAGCAACATCCGAGCTCTTCTCAGATGGATAGCTGCCTCTGTCCGCCAGATGCTTCAATCGAGCTTTGGCCGACAGACCTAGACTCCCTGACAGGCCACAGTAATGGCCACGACTCAGCTCCACTTCCTGCGACGGATACCGCGCAGCTTCGCCACTCCCTGGCAGGCCACAGTAATGGCCACGACTTTGCTCCACTTCCTGCGATGTATTCTGTGCGGCTCCTCCACTCTCTAGCAAGTCGCGACAACGGACGCCGCTCCACTCTCCGCAACAGACTCCACATGACGGGCCACGACGATGGCCACAATTTCGCTCCACTACTCTTCATAACAAACTCCTCCTGATCCTGAGCGGCCCACTGCCAGACGGTTACAAACGTCGCTATCAGTCTGTTGCACCCTCTGCCTATAAAAGGGGGACCTCAGATACGTTATTCTCTAAGCTCTAATTTCTATCCCAAAACTCTGCTAAAATTTCTGTTCAAGCACTCCATTCTTGTTGAGGCAGAGAACTGACTTGAGCATCAGAGGGTCTTGCCGGAGCAACCCCAACTCTGGTTTAAACTTCCTTTGCAGGTCCTGACGGCGACCGCGACTCCCTCGACTCCAGCTTCTCCGACGCAGGCGAATTTTTGCACCAACAGGATTGGCGCTAGAGGAAGGGGCTGTTCTTTACAGTACTCTTGTTCTTAAAGGAGCGCTCAACGGGACCACCTCCGGTCATCTTCTCCGACATCCTCTTCTCCCTCCTCTGCTAGATCTTCGCCCGATGCCCCCCCCGCAAAGCATCTACTCGGCGATCCACGGCCTCCACGGCCAGATCTTAGGCTCCGACCTCACCCCCAATTTCCTAGGCTCCTCCTTCTCCTTCGATGATGGTGGTTGGCGTGGAGCAATTTGACCTACTGGTTCAGTAGGTTAGAGGCCTCACTGAAGTGGTGCAGGCCATACATCAGCATCAGCAGCCGCAGGCGTCAGTGCGACTGGAGAGAGCATCGCCAAAACTCCAAAATTCGGTGGTAGGATGGGCCACTTGGGCCAGTCACCTCATCTTTCTCGAAAAGGCGAATCCGAGAGTGGAGAGCCCTCAGTCAGATCACGATTCTACTCCTGGAAGATCTCCACCTCCATTCTGCCAGAAGACCCTCGAGACCCGCAGTCGAGAGGATTTCCTGGATCAAAGGCTCTGGGAGATGAATCGGCGGATCGAGGAACTCCACCACGCACCCCCCGCTTATGGTGAGGACATCTGTACTGACCCTCTCTTCTCTCAAATGATCATGCAGGAATCGAACCCACCAAACTTCAAGCTCCCTCAATTTGAAAGCTACGATAGGACTTCGGACCCAGTTGACCACTTGGAGGCCTTCCGGACAATGATGCTGCTCCATGATGCACCAGACACCATCCTATGCCGAGCTTTTCCATCCACCTTGAAGGGAGCAGTGAGAAACTGGTACTCGGCATTGAAGTTGGGTACCATATTTTTCTTTGATCAGATGAGCCACTAGTTTGCAGCTCATTTTGTTAGCAGCCGGCATCCCCAAAGGGGTTTGGAGTCCCTTATCAACATCAAGCAAAGGGAGGGGGAGTCAATTTGGGCTTACGTCAACCATTTCAATGTTGCCACATTGGAGGTCTGGAACTTAAACCAATCGATCGTGATGGCCGCTCTGAAAGGCGGCCTTCAGAAGAACGACCTTCTATTCTTCCTGAAAAAGAAGTACCCCAGGGATTTTACCGATCTATTGGCTCGGGCCGAAGGGTACGCCCGAGCAGAAGAAGCCTTCAAGATGAAGGATGAGGAGAATGTGAGAGAGCGACAGGTGGGAGACTCGAGTAGGCCCGCAGTCGAAAAAGGGCTGAGAGAAGTTCAGCCACATTCTCAAACTTCTTTCGAGCACAAGCGCGCCCAGACTCCTCTCCGAGCACACAGGCAGAGAAGCCCGGAGCGTCGGGTTTGGCGGGGCTCTCCCCCAGGGAGATTCCACAGCTATGCCTCCCTCAACGCATCGAAAACCCAGGTGCTGATGGAAGTCAGAGAGCAGCTCCCAAGGCCAGAAAGGATGCACACGCACCTCGGGAAGCACAATCCTAATAAGTTCTGCCTCTACCATCGTGACCACGGCCACGACACGGAGGAATGCATTCAGCTCTGAGACGAGATCAAGGAGCTCATCAGATGAGGTCGGCTCGACAGGTTCATTCGACGCCAGCCTGAGGGTAGAGAGGATCGACCAAGGGCCCTGCCACAGCCTGAGCCGTCGAGGAGGAAAGAGCAGCCCGGAGATCGACCTCCAATTGGGATCATCAACTCCATCTCTGGAGGACCTTGATAGGAAGCAGACCTTCTACAGCCCTGGAATTTGAAAAACTTGTAAATGTATTACAAACGACCCCGCTTTAAATCAAGATTCCTTTCAGACTTGCACATCTTTCTCTTTTTGGCATGGACTTGTAACGACAGGGGATGACCCCTTCGGACAATGAAAACAAATCCTAATGTGGGCAAAGTTGAAAGTCTGATTATTTTTAGATTGGATGGGGGGAGAGGCCACACAACACCCATATGAACCCCCACAGCCATGTTAGGGATAGGAGGAGAACCTCGCCCTAACATGAGCAAGGTCGAAGGCCCGATTATTTGTAGACCGGATGGGGGAGAGGCTATGCAGCGCCCATATGTGCCCCCACAGCCACGTTAGGGACAGGAGGAGAACCTCGCCCTAACATGAGCAAGGTCGAAGGTCTGGTTACTTATAGACCGAATGGGAGGAGAGGCCACACAGCGCCCATATGCGCCCCCACAACCATGTTAGGGACAAGAGGAGAACCTCGCCCTAACATGAGCAAGGTCGAAGGCCCGATTATTTGTAGACTGGATGGGGGGAGAGGCCATACAGCACCCATATGCGCCCCCACAGCCATGTTAGGGACAGGAGGAGAACCTCGCCCTAACATGAGCAAGGTCGAAGGCCCGATTACTTGTAGACCGGATGGGGGGAGAGGCCATACAGCGCTCATATGTGCCCCCGTAGCCCTGTTAGGAACAGAAGAAGAACCTCATCCTAATCTGAGCTGAAACCGATCACATCAGAAATAAGAGAAGAACCTCGTCCTGACATCAATTAAGGTCCGGCCATTCGAGACCTGACAAGAAAGAAGAAAACCTTCTCGACGGCCCTTCTACGCTACCACGACTCTGTGAAAAGCTAGAGAGAACCCTTGCCTAAAAGAAGGAGGAAAATGTGAAGGAACAGCGGTGAGCTACCCCAACAAAAAATGGAGGCCAAACTACACTAAACACACAAAGGACCTCATCTCCATGAAGGAGGAAGAGAAAGTAAGATCTACGGTCACGAACAAAAAGGCAAATCGACACGACGATGGCTAGGAGCCTCCAAACGGTGTCAACGCCGAACCAATCAAAAATACAAGAAACTCGATAATGATGACTTAATACAAAGATGAACAAGAAACCTTCGAACAACATCGACATTGCACTGGACAAAAATGAAAGAAGTCCGACGAACGATAATTCAACACGACGCACGGGTAAGGTAACAAAGACCTTCTTTTCATTTCATTAGCAAAGTGTACGTTACAGAGCCCGGAAGGCCGAAAAAAAAAAAAAAACAACAACAAACAAACAACGACAAAAGAAGACACATAGAAGGACAAAAGGCAAAAGAGCCCTAAGGGGGCCTGGCTTCCTCCGACTTCGAACTTTCGGCTTCGATCCTCGTTAGGGAGTGCTTTAAGCTCTCGACTTCTTCTTTCAATTCTTTCTCCCTCATTAGCATCTCCACATACCTTCGATGAAGCCGCTGGCTTTCATTCTCTGCCTCTCGACGCCTCTTTCTCAGAACCTCGGATTCTGCCTCCGCATCCTTGACTGCTTGCTGCTCGTATACCAGCTGGATCTTCAATTGCTGTAGCTCATCCTTTCCTTTTCGAGGGTGACAGATAGCTCTTCTACGGTCCCTCTCAAGGATTGGAGTTCGTCGGGATCTCGAATGGGAGCAAACGGAGCTCCTTCAGAAAACTGCCTTTGAAGATGGGCAACCTCGTCGGTCGCCATCCTGAGCTTCCCCCTGTAGTCGTCCACCTACTTGCACCAGTCAGTCCGGTACGTGTTATAATTTGCCTCGGCCTCCTGGAGCTGTTGCTGAAGGTCAGAGACCTTCTTCGACCATTCTCGATCGCAGTCGGCCCGAGTCGAAAGTCAGGATGTTCGACTCGGGCCGACCTTCCTTCCAACTGGCTAATCCTCTCCTGCGCAGCCGACAGCTCCACTTTGAGAGAGCTGATCTTGGTGGCTTGGGCCCAAGATCGATCACTGGCGTGCTTCTTATGTTTCTCGAGCTCCTTCTCGAAGTTTGCTTTCCTCTGACTGTACTCCATGATCTCTTTCATGTGGAGGTTCCGAAAGTAGGTGGCCTCCACGGTGGCCTCAGAGTGACTCTCCCTCAACCTACAAAGTTTGCCATCCATATCCTTCGACCTTTTTGTTAAATGATGAACTTCCTTCTTTAGACGTTGGATCGTGGACTTCAGCAAAATTTTCTGTGGCAAGGGAAGCGCTTCGGCAGGACACTGCCATCGGGAGACAAAAGCGTCAAGGTGCGTCTCATTGCAGAGAAAAAAAAAAGAGAGGGGAGAGAAGAGTGGAGAAGCCCTCCATAAGGAGAAACCCAATTTTATTGATTGAATATTTCTTAAAGACAAAAAGAAAAGAAAAATTGCGGTAAAAAGAAAATACAAAGTCAGAGGTCTCAGACCTCTGAAATAGGAGTTGGGGAGCTCGGTGTTCTTGGAAGGGGCGCTGTGGTGGCAGTGGCAGTAGGAGAGGGCCTGACTTCATCTTCAGACGTCTCGTCCAAGAAGCTGAGGTCCAGCTCGAAAAATTTCTTGACCACCTTCTCTTGACAGAGCTCGAATCCTTTGATGAATGCTTCTTGGCCGAACTTGACATTCAGGTCCCTCATCTCCGCAGAGGCCTTGAACTCCTCCATTGCTAGGACTCTGGCCTCCGAGATCAGAACCGAAATCTGCTCTGTCAAATTTGCGACCTCAGCCTCCGCCTTCCTCACCATCTCCTCCGAGGTCTGCTTTTCTTTCTCAAGGACCTCTTGGAGGTTGGCTACCTCGGCAGCCTTTTCTTTGAGGTGGGTGGCTTCGGCCCGATAGCCCTCCTCCGCCTAGATGGCATCCCTCCTTGCCCGGTTCGTCGCCTCGATGTTGGCAAGGAGCTGGTGCCCAATCTACAAGGGTGGCTAGGAGGTCAGAACGAAAGTTGAGAAGCTAATTGAATGAAGGTGCGAGGGGAAGAAGGAAAGCGAATCTGTTCACCTCGAGGAAGGACCCTAAGGAGTCCCAAACCCGCTATTCGGGATCGGTGCGAATGATCCTTTGGATGACTTCAGGCAGGATGCAGCCATCGACCAGTCACTTTATCAGGTCCCTGTCATTAAAGGGATTCTCCCCCGGCTCTTCTTCAGAACCGTGGGACTCTTCGATGGCGGCTCGGCGGCTACTCACCCTGCGGGCCACCATCTTTTTTCTCCTCCCCCTCTCAACCCCTGGCACCTCCTCGAAGCAGGCCCCTGAGGCGAGAACCTCAGCAGGAGAACTCCTTGAAGAGGCCCAGGGAGCTGGGGGCTCAGCGTCCGAAGGAACGTCGACCGCGAGGGCCGCTTGGGCAGGCATGGCCGAGCTCATCTCCTCTGTTCTAGCCTTCTTTGCCGATCCGGAGGTCGCGGCGCCTTTTCTTTTGTGAGCCTTGAGGCCCCTGGCGAGCATCCATGCTGCTTCGGTGTTCATTCCTAAAAAAAAAAAGGAAGAGAGAGAAAAAGAGATCAGTAATGGGGTGAAAAAGAAAGAAGTGACATGCAAAAAAAAAAAAACAGAGAGAAGCAGAGCAGGAGAAAAGAAAAGGAAAGGAAAGATGGGATACTCGCAGGATCCAGAGGGCTCAAGCCGATGTTGAACAAAAACTGCTCCTTCAGAAGGTTGGGAAGGGAAGGAGTTGAATAACTAAGAAGCTTCTGGGCGGCCTGAAGGTCGTCCTCCCCCAGGCTAGGAGCCCGACAGACAGAGTCCCTCAGGGAGCCCCAAGGGGGAAATCCCAGCCTCAAGGTCGGGCATTGGACGAAAAGGTACTTTCCCTTTCAGTTATGGATTGAAGAGGGAGCACCTTTCAGTAACCCCTTCTTGCCAAACTGGGTGGAGAAATACCACCAGTCCTTTGTCGAGGGGTGGCACTTGAAGGTGTAAAAATACCTAAACAAAGAAAGAGATGGCTGAACTTCGACTACGTGGCAAAGGGAGAGGAACCCTATCAGAAACCTAAAGGAATTCGGTACGACTGAAGCTAAAGAAATGTCTAAAAAATAGAAAAGAACAACGACGAAGGATGGAAGTGGAAGACGGAGCCCAGCACGGAAGGCCTCCTGGTACAGGCAGAAACAGTTAGGTGGGGGGTGCTAGCCCGGTCGGTAGGACCAAGAAGCTCCAGATCATACTCCGTAGGAACTCCATACTGAACCCTTATCAGTAAAAGTTCATCTAGAGTCAGAGAACAAGGAATGACGCCCGATGCAAAAATCGGACGAGACCTAGCCCTAGATGAGGGTTCGTCTACAGTATGAGGGTTCTGGGGGGCTGAGGCGGACGAACTCTTGGAACCACTAGAGGCGGAGGTGCCGGAAGACATTTCAAACAAGGACCCTAAAAATCCTGGAGAAATCAGGAGAAATAAGAGGCGAAAGGTTCGTGGGAGACCAAACCAGGGGAATGCGGTGGAAGAAAAATGGAGGAGAAAGGGCACTAGATGGCAAGAAGAGAATCGAAAGTTCCGAGACTAACCTAAGTTGCTCCGAAGGATGCAGAGGTGCGAGGACAGGGATGACTCGAAGAATGCTTAGGGCCAAGGTGGATGCCAGGAGGGTTAGAGCTCTCGAGGAGAAGGCAGACACCGACAGAACTTTCATGTGGAATGAGACTCCTGAAGGCAGAAAGGTGGGTTTAAATAGACCCTGAGATCCGGTGCTATAATGATCACGGATCTTCCTAGGCCGACCCACGCTCGTCATGTGTCCCACTAGCCACAGCAGGCAGCTAAAAGTGGTTGACAGCTGACAAAGCCATTACTGTGCCGTACCTGGGCCAACGCTCCAGCGGGAATTTCAAAAGGTCCCTTCGGATTGCCCCGATTTGAAAAGACTCCATCATGCGCACATTAAATGCCAGAATATCTGAGGGCGATCGTGCACAGGATTTAAGGGGACAACTTCGGCTGTGAAAATTTTTCTGTACTTCCTTCATTCGAAACTCGAACTCAAAAGTAGGGGGACTGGTGTTGGGTATAAAATACCCCCCAGCTGAAGTTCGTGATAGGAGTGACCCTCTAGGGATTCTACCGACTTCCGACCTTCGACGACATCTTTTCGAACCTCTCCGACAGTCGAGCCTCCGCAACATTCCCAAGTTCTGCCGACGGATAAACCCCCACCAGCATCGATCGAATTCTTCACGACGGACGGACTCCACCCAAGTTTCCACGATGATCGACCACCTTCTAGACTTCATCCGGACTCCTACGAGAGCCAGACTTTGTCCCTGACTCCAACTATAGGAAGACTTCATCCGGACTCCTACGGGAGCTGGACTTCGTCCCCAACTGCAGGAAGACTTCATCTGGACTCCTATGGGAGCCGGACTTCATCCCCGACTCCGACTGCAGGAAGACTTCATCCGGACTCCTACGGGAGCCGGACTTTGTCTCTGACTCCAACTACAGGAAGACTTCATCTGGACTTCTACAGGAGCCGGACTTCATCCCCGACTCCAACTGCAGGAAGACTTCATCCGGACTCCTACGGGAGTCGGACTTCATCCCCGACTCCAACTGCAGGAAGACTTCATCCAGACTCCTACGGGAGCTAGACTTCATCCCCGACTCCGACTGCAGGAAGACTTCATCCGGACTTCTACAGGAGCCGGACTTCATCCCCGACTCCGACTGCAGGAAGACTTCATCCGGACTCCTACGGGAGCCGGACTTCATCTCCGACTCCGACTGCAGGAAGACTTCATCCGAACTCCTACGGGAGCCAGACTTCATCCCTGACTCTGACTGTAGGAAGACTTCATCCGGACTCGGGAGCCGGACTTCATCCCCGACTCCGACTGCAGGAATACTTCATCCGGACTCCTACGGGAGCCGGACTTCGTCCCTGACTCCGGCTACAGGAAAACTTCATCCAGACTCCTACGGGAGCCGGACTTCTTCCCTGAACCCCGGCTATAGGTAGTCTTCATCCAGACTCCTACAGGAGCCAGACTTCGTCCCCAAACTTCGACCGCAGGTAGTCTTCAACCAGACTCCTACGGGAGCCGGACTCCGACCGAACTCCTGTAGCGGACAGATTCTGGATGAATTCCTATGACACATGGATTCCAGCAGCCGGACCCCTCCAGCGGATGAACCTCCCCAGCGCCATCCGACACCCACTGACCGGTTGACCCTCTGCCGAATTCTGTGTGAAATCGAACTTCATCTGCGGAAAGCCTCTGACTGAGCTCCTACAGCGAATGGCCCTCGCCTGTAGTATTAACGCCCAACAGCACCCAACGGTAGAAGGCTCGCCAGCAACATCCGAGCTCTTCTCAGATGGATAGCTGCCTCTCTCCGCCAGATACTTCAACTGAGCTTTGACCGACAGGCTTGGACTCCCTGACAGGCCACAGTAATGGCCATGACTCTGCTCCACTTCCTGCGACGGATACCATGCAGCTTCGCCACTCCCTGGCAGGCCGTAGTAATGGCCACGACTTTGCTCCACTTCCTGCGATGGATTTCACGCGGCTCCTTCACTCTCTGGCAAGTCGCGACAACGGACACCGCTCCACTCCCCGCAACAGACTCCACATGGTGGGCCACGGCGATGGCCATGATTTTGCTCCACTACTCTTCATAACAAACTCCTAACCCCGAGCAACCCACTGCCAGACGGTTACAAACATCGCTATCAGTCTGTTGCACCCTTCGCCTATAAAAGGGGGACCCCAGATATGTTATTCTCTAAGCTCTAATTTCTATCCCAAAACTCTGCTAAAATTTTTGTTTGAGCACTCCATTCTTGTTGAGGCAGAGAATTGACTTGAGCATCGGAGGGTCTTGCCGGAGCAACCCCAACTCCGGTTTAGACTTCCTTTGCAGGTCTTGGCGGCGACCGCGACTCCCTCGACTCCAGCTTCTCTGATGCAGGTGGATTTTTGCACCAACACTATCTAATCTAGAGTGCTTGCCAGTAGAATTGACTACGTTAACAGGTTTTGATAACATATACACACCATTGTTCAAATGTCCACAAAAAATAGTAACACCATTCATAATGATATTACAAACTTATTTCTTTATTGAAATTTCATGATCATTTTTGGCCAGAAGGCCTATAGAAATAATATTTAAAAAAAATCTGAGACAGAAATGATAATTATTAAGAATAACGGTATGGGACTCAAATACAAGTTTCAAGATTTTTAATGCTAGAACTGAAACTGATCTTCCATCTCCAACGTTCAGGAACCTATCGCCATGCTCGAATCTCCTACTGACCTGCAATCTCTGCAATGAATTGTAAATATGGTAAGGGTTATCAATATCCAATACCCAGTCAGTTATATCATAAATAGAGAAATTGTAAGGAGTTATTATATAAATACCTTGCCCAGCAACAGCTTGCTTTTTTCTCTGCCTATTCGGATCTAGGGAGGTAATGTACTGAGGACAGTTTCTCTTTCAGTGCCCCCACTTCTTGCAAAAGAAGCATTCAACTTGACTCTTATCGAGCTTAATCTTTCTGATCTGACCCTACACTGATGTCCCTACCTTAACTTGCACCTTCTTCACTTTCTTCTTCTTGTTCTTCTTTCCTTTCTCAAAGGGTCGAAAATTAGAAGATGAACCTCCCACTAAATTCACTGACTCCTTGTGGAGTTGGTGATCCTTCTCAAAGTTCTGAAGCAACCCCAGTAACCCATGGTAGTTTATTTCAGGCTTTGTCATTCTATAATGAGTGAGGAATGAGAGATAAGACTTGGATAGTGAGTTCAATATTGCATCTTTCCCAAGCTGCTCATGCAAGGGAAAGCCAAGCTTGCTCAAACGCTCCATCAGCTCGATCATGTACAATACATGATCAGTGATAGAGACACCATCCCATATTTTGGCATTGAAGATGACACAACTAGTCTTGTGTCTCTCCGCATCATCGGGTGTGCCAAAGGCATCCTCCAACACTTGAAGCATGTCCTTTGGCTGAGCCGTCTCAAATCTGTGACTGAACTCATTGCTCATGAAAGCCAACATGATGCAACGCACCATGGTCCGATCACTGAGCCACTTCTGATAAGTGTCTCTGACTGTTCCATGTGCATTAGTAGTTGGCTCCTCAGGTGCAGGATTCATTATCACATATAGGATCCATTCATACTCTAGGACAATCTTCAACTTTCGGTACCAGCTACCGAAGTTGGGTCCCACCAAATTTTCATTGTCCAACAATGATCAGAGCGATAGGGAAGTGGCCATATCTGTACAAAAGAAAAATATAACCTAATTAGTAATTGATTCATTAAACGTAAAGATTTGGACTTTAATCAAAAGGTTTCTCCCACTATTTTATTTGAATTGGTAGTCTCTACCTCTAATTCGAAGAATTACCCTAATTCCTTAGTGGGTACTAGAATCCACTTAGACTACACACAAGCCCAACATTGGTTGGCCAACCCATGTACATCTAAAGGTAGGTTCATAACCAATTATTTCTCTAACCAATTTCTAGTAATTTTAATTTTGCCCCAGTCCCTAATTAGTAGGCTTTGGCCTCCACTGAAAAGGTCTGGTTAGGTCCAACCATTAACATGACCATACTTGGCCCATCTAGCCAATGAATGATTAGGCCCAATTTTGGTTGGCTAACCTAACCACCATTTAGAAAGATACAGTCAAAAAATCATATTATGAATGACAATTCCATCAACTGATAAGCACCAAGCCTTTAGGCCTCCAATGATTATCCAACTAATGGACCCATTATCATCCACTTAATGGGAGGCTATGATCTAGTTATCACCATAACTATTTCATTTTAAGGATCTAATAATTTTAAAAGATTTAATTAATTTAGAAGAGGATGTCAGATGAACCAGTTTATCATGATCCTCCCACTGGCTTCACCAAGTCAGCTTAAGGGAGACCATTAAAAGGGCTGGTCTAGGAGCACCTAAATCAGTCACACTGATTTATCTTGCTGACATGGGTCAGCTCGAATAGTCAAGTGATCCGATCAAAATATAATTTCACCAAGAGGTCAGGTAAGTTCGATCAGTGGGAGGGTCTACCAAAGCTTGCCTTAGACACTATTAGAAATGGTCAGGTAAGTGGGCTGCCAATTAAAAACCACCGGTCTGATTTACCTTAAACACCAACTGATTTAATTAGTTTTGATTAGATCAACCTAACAGTTCGTGCTAAACCACTTAGCCAAGAATCAAGTCCATTTGGTTTTCGTTAAAGACATGGACTTGACCAACTACAACTATTGTAATTGATCTAGAGAATTCTTGACCTAATCTAAGACAACAATTGATTAGATTTAGTCAATTCTCTAATTATGTCAATCTTTAATCTAACCTTAGGTCTAACCCAATTAATGGACCTAATTCTCACTAACCCATTAACCCAATGTGTTATGGTTTGTGTCTTAGGTTCTTCAATTCATAATCCTAAAACCTATCAAACAACTTAATTCTCAATTAAGTTTTGGACTGAGGGTTCGGGTTCAGCTTTTTAAAAATAATTTTCATATTTGTAAAATACTTTTACAATATAGTTCTACCAATCAAGTTGCATGTTTAATTCATAATCAAAATACAAGCAAAATAAGCATGAAACTACTTTAGATCTAATCTAAACAGGTTCATGTGATTGAAATAATTTCAACTTTAAACTGCGTAAATTTTTCAGATAAATATATTATGGTTCTTTGCATGAAAATTATTAACAAAGAGATTTTATTTTAGATTTAAATATTTTTTAAATATAATAATCATAAATTTAATCTAGATCACATCTAACAAATTTATGATTAAAGATAGATCTACACGAATTAGGACAACCTTTGCACTATAAGGGATAAACCTTACAGCAGGACAACCTACAGTTCATGATTGATCTAAAAATTTTAATTTTAGATTTAAAAATTAAATTATAAATTAAATCTAATCTAAGAAATAATCTAAGCATGTATAAATAATCATGTAATAAACAACCTAGGCTCTGATACCAATTGAAGGAACCAGATCTAGGTTTTCAGGGTAAGATTTGAAACCTTTTCAAAATCAAGCAACGGAAGACTAAAATAAATCAAAATTTATCTTATAAAACTAGAGAATCCCTAGATCTAAGATTTTATTATATGATTATTACATAGTATTAAATCAAAAATTAAAATATAAAGAGCAAGAACTACATGTTGATCATATCAATATGTTTCTATACTACATCTAATGTATGTAAAATATAATAGATCGGATATATTACCTTGCAAGTTAGACATTCTAACTTTGCTGATCCAGGCTTGAAGATGATGTTGCAAGCCGCACATGCATCTAGCCTCTAGGAGTCATCCACACGAGCCCACGAATCACGATCAGAAGTCCTGGTCTAGAAAATCAGCATAGTATACTAGTACTATGCTGATCCTTCTTCAATGGTCGATCAGATACCTCTTTCTTCTTAATTTGGATTCTTCCAAAGATAAAAAGTAGGAGAAGAAGTTTTAGATGTGAGCACTCTCAAAAAACTCACAGATGGAGGAAGGGAAGAGGTGATCACAGCATCCCTAGAAGAAGAACTTCTTCTTCCTCTTTTTGCTCTAACCCAGACACTTAATTTTGTGTTTATTATATCTCCATGCCCCAACACCCTTTCTCCCTAATTTTCACATGCCTCAAAGGTCTCTCAATACTTTGTAATTCATAAAAATTTTAAGAAGAAATTCATCTTAAATAATGAGATATGAAGAATCCTTGTCTAGGTCAAATACCTAGTCAAGAAAAATCCAAACAGGGCAAGACAAGTGGTGCCCAACTCATGGGCGGCCCCTCTTTCTTTTTATACCATGGACCATCAGTAAAGGGCACACAATATGTGCCATAAAAGTTACAAAAATCTTAAAAAAAATTTGGATAAAATCAGTGCCATAAGGAAAGAATTTTGATTTCCTAAAATTCTATCTCATAGAATTTGAAATCCAAACTAATTCCTACTTTGACTTGGTCCATAACCACATTTCATGTAAGAGAGAAAGAGTAGAAAGCTTTGACTGTGCATGAAGGCCTGGGAGAGAAGGTTTTGTCGCACAAAATAAGAGAGAGTGGGTGTGGGGGGCTAAGGTGGCGCAAGGTGGAATCCTATTCTTACTAGGATTCAATCTATGACTTGTTCAAATTTGGTTTCTCAAACTAAATCAAATCAAAACCAAATCAATTCAATTAAAATAGGTCTTAACCTAATTAAAAACTTAATTTAATTAAATTAAATTAGATTTAAATCTATGACCCAAGTTTTAATTGAACTAGGACTAGTTTTTCCTTGCACTTGGCTTATCCAATAAACCAATTGGACTTGATCCAATCAAGTCCAAACCAAATTTAATTAAATTATATTCAATTAGACTTAATCTTAGTCTATTGGTTTAATCAAATTAAGTTAATTAGCAATCAAATTGCTAATCGATCCTCCTGCAAATTTGCATTAGGTTAAATGTCAATCGTATTGATCGGTTAACCCTAGAACAATTCTTAATCGTTGATTAACCATCTGATTGGATCGTGAACTATAATATATGTGACCTCATAGATCTGAACCTAAGTTGGTAGCACAAGAATAAATTTTTGTACCAATCAAAGTGACCATCTAGCAATGGTATCCGATGGTCGGATAGGTCGAATGTGTAGAACAACATCCTTAGAACCCATGCGAATATAGTTTTCATATAATTCATCTCCTTGACCAAAATACTCATAAGATACCTCAGAGTTCAACTGTCAACTCTGATCAGGTTGTCCACATTGTATTTCAAAATATCAAATCCATCTGATGGATTATCCTGGCCAAGGTTTTACTAAATTGAAATACAGTGACTCATTCTTCTCCAACTCTTGGAGTGGTCAATCCCATCTTGATCACACTCCAACTTCGCAAGTACTTGACTATGTCCAGAAGCCTTCCATTACTAAATTAAAAATTCAGTTAGTCCAGTACCAAAGCACAGTGAGTTGCTTGCAAGTTACTGAGGCGATCTTAGGTCTAAGGGACACTTATACCTATATCCCATCAGAGACATTCTCGACAGCAGAATGCTTTGGAGTTGGTCACGTTCAATGATAATGTACCGTTACATCTCATCTGTATGTCATACCAGTATTTTCATACTCTTTGATTAAGAAGACAACCAACCCATATGGCCTACAGTGACCTATGCTCGATAGAAGCTATCGTCCTTATTAACAGCCTATCATTTGATCATGAATAGTTTTAAGAACTAATCGATAAATCTTCTCTTTATCGAACCTAAATAGTCCTAAGGACTTCATCACAACAACGGAGTTCATTAGAAGATGAAAACTTATGATGAAAATACCAAAAATATATTTTATTTATTAACAAATCAATTACAATACAAGGTTGCTCAACCGTCAACAGATTGACGATTGGCTTTTGGGATATATTTTCCAACAGAGCTTTCCCCCGATCTCTTGTTAGCGGCCCCATGTTCGAGAGCGAGGAGAGGCTCGAGCTTGACTGCGCCCCGACTGAAGGAGTGACTGGTGCAACTGTAGATTGCTCCAGTTCTCCTACGTTGGCCCAAACCTCCTCGGATGGCGGGACCACTGATGTTGCTTCAATCGTCCCCCTTGCTGCCCTCTCCTCAGATGGAGCAATAGGAAGCACTGCTGTAGCCGACAGTGCGAAGATAGGTTCGGAACCCGATAATGATGGGATGTCGGGTTCCACAGCTGACGTCAAAACATCGATCGAAGCTGGTGCCTGATGCCTCTTTGGCAGATGCGAAGGCTCGATCTCAAATGCTGCCCTCTTCTTGACAACATGCTGACGAATATCAGCATCCGACACACATACTCTTTGCTGCATAGCTGTAATTACAATGGAGGTCAGTGCAAGTTGGCAAGCAGAAAGAAAATCAAGAATAACCAACCAATTGTACTATACTATACCTAGGCGAGGAACTGATCTAAGGCCGGTGTCATAAAGAGCCTGTTTGGTTACAAGCTCTTTCTGCTTCGGGACTGACATATTTCTCAACCGATGAAAGTCCTCCTGGTCGTCAACCTCTACTTGACTGTTGTCATTAGGACCAGTTTGGGGGTTGCCCCAACGAGAAGGAAAACCTCAGGGAAGGGAAGAAGAGGTGAAGAAAAACTTGTTCTTCCATCCATGAATGGATGATGGAAGACCGGTGATGAATGAAAGATCTTTTCGGGGTTTGAAGAACCACCACCCTCGGGCCTTCGGGTGAGGTCGAAGGATGAAGAAAACTTGAAAAAGAAAAGAGTGAGGGACGGTCGACAACATCTGACACAATAAGGCAAAGCTAATTATCAGCCAGATCAAATTCGGTGCCAGTTGAGCTGGGCAGAGTCCGTAGTAATCTAAGATATTCTAGACAAATTTCAAAATCAAAAATTGAAGACCCGCTCAAAGATCTTCGATGTAGAATGCCACCTGACCCGATGGTGGGTTATTCACTCGACCATCGACCCCGGGGGTGGAAAGTTGAAACTGCTTCGGGATGCAAAACTGCTCCCGAAGCAGTTCAACATTCGGTTTCAAAAGTGAAGAAGCCTCTACATCTGGACTTGATTGGGACTCATCTGTCAGATTCTCCGACCAATCTTTCCGAGAAAGAGAAACCTTAGTCATGAAAATGACTCTAAAGAAGATAAGAACTTCAAGGAAAAAAGACTCAAAAGAAAAGTTAACCTGAGCTGGAGCAACAACCTTGGGTGTAGGGGCAATGATCCGATAGAGTCCCAGTATCAAAAATAGGGAAAAGCAAAGATTTGGCTGAGAGTGACCCTATATATAGGATCTATCAACGATCGAGATGAAAGTGATCGAATCAAAGATCTATCGAGTGACGACACGTGGCAACATTTGGGCCAACCATGGATCAGACGGTTCAATGCACCTACCCCAGATTGAACCTTGTCATTCCTATCTGCGTGAACGTCTCCGACCCAATGGCACCCCAACACATGGCAAAAATCTACATGCCAGAATTAAATCCCGCAACATCGGTTCACATTCCAGATACGATGTCTGACATCAGATCCTCCTATCGATACGATGGCTCGGAAGTGATAAAATGACTATTCGATCATACTCCAACGAAAGTGGTGTCAGAGTCGGGATTCGACATGACAGACAATGACTCCTTTCGTCCAAGGCAATTAACCACGTGATGACGTATATGATGATTCACCATTGGATGTGGGAGTGGGGGGCAACTATTGAAGTAAAGCAACCAACTTTCATAAACCGATCGATCTCCGGCACACACCGACTGATGCCCGACTCTGACCCACCAAACAAACAGACAATCCTAGAAGTGACTATCGACTATATGTCGGCTGAGTAGGCTGACACTGCTTTCAACCAACCAACTGAACCCCCTTTACCGACTTGGTATCGATAAGCAGTCGATGTTCAGACTCTACAGATGATGGATTACGACCGTCGGTATCTCAAATCTGCTAACCGACAATCAACCCCCGACATTTAGTCAGTCAACTTATTCAAGTATAGTATAACCATCTTAGACAGTTATCCTACGAATATCATGACGTAATCCTCGGAGCTTAACAACCCATAATGGGATTATAGTCTAATGATTCTACGCCGCTAAATGCGGGACCATATCTGACGGTTACAACCATTTTTCCCTATAAAAAGAGAGGTAAAGCAACAGTAGGGGTAAGCCAATTTTTATATGCTGAGCTATGTCTCCATTCTTATACTACTGTTGCCCAGTCTCTCCCTCTAACTTAGCCATCGGAGGGTCTCCATCGGAGATAACTCCGATCAGTGCGAACTTCATTTTGCAAGTGCTCATTCTCGACGAACAGACGACAAGGAGATTGGCAGCAACACATAGAATAAAGATTTCACTGTTATTATTGTTCTCCATAAAGGACTTGAGAAAAGTATTCCTCATCCTAAGGATAAAGATCTATAGAGATAGATCTAAAAGGCTACTTGGTTTATCCCAGTCCAACATACATAAAGTGTTTATGAGTAAAATTTATTCTATCATGTACACCATGTATAAGATTAGATACGGTATACTCACTAGGGTAGTGAGTGGATACTTGCAAGATCTGGATGAGAATCACTAAAAAGTCATCCTTAAGTATTTGAGAAATACTAAGGATCGGTAACTCAATTGTGGAGAATCTGACTTAAAACTTGTGGAGTATGACTTCAGTTTTCAGTTGGACATAATAATAACAAGAATGTGTCAGAATACATCATTATCCTAAATAATGGAGCAATTTGCTGAAAAAATTTTAAGCAGAAAAATATAGCTAAATTCAAATTGCGAGGCAGAATGCATTACAACATTCGATGCTTGCAAGAAAGCTTTGCGATTGTACAGATTTACTGACAAATTAGGAGTGGCACCCTTCGATGATGATCCTACTATATTGTATAGCACCGAAAACATAGCTCATACCAAGGAGCCGAAGTCCCATTAGCTTACTAGGTATTTTGCATCACTACCACCTTATTCAGAAAATCTGTTGAGGTGACATCAATCTTTAGAAGATTGACAAAAAGGAGAACATGACCAACCCATTTTACTAAAGCCTCAGTATCTAAGAGTTTTGAGATGATAAATCGAAGATGGGTATATGATACTATACTGATTGGCTTTAGTTCAAGTGGAAGTTGTTGAAAAATATATCCTAAAGCTAATTATGTGACGATTGTGCTAATTATAAAAGTATATAAATTAATAAATAATAAAAGTTATTTGATATTTTTATCATAAGATTACATCTTCTAACGAACTTCTATGTTGTGATGAAGTTCTTAGGACTACTTTGATCGATAAAGGAGGATCTATTGTGTAGTCTTTAAATTGGTTCGTGATTAAACGATACGCTATTATTAGGACGATAGCGATATCAATTGTAGGTCATTGTGTGTCATATGTATTGGTTGTCCTCGTAATCAAATGGTATAGAGATATTGGTATGGCATGCAGGTGAGATATAGGAATACATTGTCATTGAACATGATCAATTATGGAGCACTCTACTATCAAGAGGAGCTTGCGAAGGGTATGGGTATAAGTTTTCCTCCGACCTGAGATCACCATGATGATTTGCAAGCAACTCATTGTACTTTGATATTAGACTAACTGAGTTTCTAATTTAGTGACAGAAGATTTTTGGATGCAGTCAAGTACTTGTCAAGTCAGTGTGTGAGTTAAGATGGGATTGACCCCTCTGAATTAGTAGGAGATATGCATCAGTGTATTTCAATTTAGCAAAATCTAGACCCAAGTAATCCATGTGATGGATTTGAAAAAGATTAAAATTCAATGTGGATGACTTATCTAGGATTGACAGTTAAATCTTGGGTCGACCTTAAGCATTAGAATCAAAGAAATAAATTATACAGTAACCATATGCCAATAGGTTCTTGAATGTTGTTTCATCTTCATTCGACCTATCCGGACGTCGGATCACCATTGCTAGATAGTTATATCGATTGGTTCAGGAAGGTATTCTTATACTATCAATTTAAGTTCGAACCTATGGGGTCACACTCAAAAAAAATTTCTGACTGATCATGTGGTTGATCAAAGATTGAGAATCATTTAAGGGCTTAATCATCAATTTGATTGATGGTTAATCTCATGCAAAAGTTGTAATAAATTAATTCATCAAGTATTAGTAAATTAATAAAAAAATTAATTAGTAATTAAATTATTAATTAGCTTAATTTTATTAAGCAAAAAAGATTAAATAAAATTTAATTGAATTAGATTCAATTAGGTTTGACCCGATTAGGTTATGAGATGATCTAATCCTAAGGGAGAATTATCCCTGATTCGATGAGGATTTTGGTTCAATCAATTCTTAATTTAATTAAAATTTGATTAAAAATTTATGAGCCTAATTATATAAGATTTTATATATTTTATTTGGACTAAACCAGATGTGATTTGATTTGGATTCAAATAAGAAAACTTAGAGTCCTTATTGGAATAGGACTCATCTCCCTGTGCCAACCCAGATTGCACACTATATTTCTCTACACACAAAATTATTTTATGTGAGATTTTTTTACACTAAAGAGTCCTTTCCCTTATCTATCTCACATCCAAATCTAATTTAGTTTTGATAAAAAAATATTCTAAAATTAAATTTTAAAATATTCCTTATCAGAAGAATCTGTTCTCATCCAGATCAACCTCTCCACGCCAATAAATTTATTTCTCCTTATATGTACAACATTTTGATGAGATTTTTCATGGAAGATTAGTTGGAGAACTGATTACAATGGAAAATATGGGAAGGGGCATCCCATATTTTCTTGGCATATTCTTGGATGTGGAATTGTAAAGGGAGGCAGATCCTGTAAGAGTCCAAGATCATTAAGACTCTTCACCCCACCTCCTTACATGCCTATAAAAGGGGCTTTTATAGTTTCATTTGTATATGTAAGATACTAAAAGAGAGCTCTTCACATGATAGAAGTTTGGATATGGTTTATGATGTAAAAAATAGAGAGGAGGGTCCTCTCTCTTGGGATATGCACAAAAATCTAAATTTTAAATTTTTGGTTCTAAGGGTTTGGGAGGAGGAAATAAATTAGAAAAAAATTATTTTCTTATCCATCTTTTTTCACCTCTTCATCTCCTCTAGAATTCCATATTCAACCTCTGAAAAGATTTTAAAGATTTAAAAAAAAATTTAGATCAGTCAAGAAGAAGGTCTTCGTGCGAGCTAGCACTCCCGAGAAGACCGATCTGATCGGGGCTTCGAGTATATTTTTCGTAGAGACCGGATGCATGTGCGGCTACGAGCAACCAGAAAAGATCCTCTCCACCATATCTTTCAGTAGTAAAGATTATCGATCCATGATCAGGTATAGAGTTTTGAACTCAGATTAGAAGTAGATGTGATCTACTACTCATATGCATGCATGCTGATTTTATCTTTAGATTATTTCAGATTTTATATGCAACATAACATGTCATAGATTTTATATTAGATTGATTTGATAATTAGATCATATGCATATTAGGTTAATTTGATTAATCTAGTTATCTTCCATCATAATTTTTTTTTGAAAAAGTTTCGAAATACATGCATGAAATCGCTGACGCATCCCAACACAAATCAAGGTGGTGCCCAAGAATAATTATCAAGAAAATTAATTAGAGACTTACACCCTTAATTTATATGATCCATAACCTTAGACACCTAATAATTGGAGTCTCATTAATCTTGTAGGTTATTAGTAGATAATTAAGTTAGAATTATCAACAAAAAAAAGAATTGGATCCAACCATGTGCTAGCAAGGTTATCATGAATTTAATTGGATTTTTCTAAATTCAATTAGCACTTCATAAGCTCAATTGCTTATTCCAGACCTAATCTTTTTGTTGTGTGATCTCATAGATTTAATTCTATCTGATAGTGAGATATACAATGATCTCTATCAAAGTATCATTGAAACTCTTTTCAATGGATCAAAATAATTCCACTCTAACTCAGCAAGAATTGTCGATCCAGAACAATCCTAGTGAGATCTCACAATCCACCAGTGACACCTAGCAGTATGTAATGACAATCTAGTAGAACTAAAATGAACCTCTAGATGTAGTTAACGTGTGATTCAGTCTCTCTATCATGAGTCTCGACTAGATGATAGGTCATGGATAAATCATCAAACCTTAGCATCAGTCATATGATAGATTCGATTAACTCAAGCCTAGTTGTGACTTCTATAAAAATTCTTTTCCATCAATCACACAACTGTGCTTTGATGTGAAACTCTATGATATGAAATCGTCGCTCGATGTGCTTAGATTTTTTATGAGACCTTGGCTCCATAGCAAGTGCAATGGATCCATTATTGTCATAGTACAGTGGTATGGCAACCGATGTCATAACCCCAAGTTTCATGATGAACTTCTTAAACTAGAAGCCATCTTTTGCAGCATCCGAAGCAGCGACATACTTAGCCTTCATGATCGAATCCGCTATGATGGATTGCTTGAAACTTTTTCAGCTAACCGCGCCACCATTGAAATGAACATATATCTTGACGTAGACTTTTTATCATCAGGATCAGACATAAAATCTGAGTTAGTGTACCCCTCGATTCGTAACTCAGAATCACCTCCAAAGATCAAGAACAAATCCTTAGTCCTTCTTAAGTACTTAAGGATGTTCTTCACAGCTATCTAGTGCTCCTCACCTGGATTTGACTGATACCTGTTCGTAATACTCACAGCAAGGGTAATATCAGGTCGAGTACATAGCATGACATACATGAGACTCCTTATGGTTGAGGCATAAGGAATTCTACTCACATATTGTACCTCCTCAGATGTGGTTGAACACATCATCTTGGAGAGACTAATACCATGCCTAAGAGGTAAGAGACCTCTCTTGGAGTTTTTCATGCTGAACCTCTTCAGTATCTTCTCTATGTATAGTTTTTGTGACAGACCAAGCATCCATTTAGGTCTATCCTTATAGACCTTTATTTCGAAAATATAGGATGCTTCCCCTAGGTTTTTTATGAAGAATTTCTTAGACAACCATCTTTTGATCATGGTCCGCATAGGAATATCATTCCTAATGAGAAGAATATTATCCACGTACAATATGAGGAAGGTGATCGTACTCCCGCTGACCCTCTTGTACACACAAGATTCTTCTTTATTTTTGATAAAATCAAACGATTTGATTACCTCATCAAAATAATGGTTCCAACTCCGAGAAGCTTGCTTTAATCCATAAATGGACTTTTATAGCTTGCAAACTCTATGATCACTATCACTGGACATGAAATCTATAGGTTGCTCTATATAGATATCTTCTTCAAGATATCCATTTAGGAAAGTAGTTTTCACATCCATCTACCAGATTTTATAATCATTGTAAGCTGCAGCAGCAAGCAAAGTGTGGATGAATTTCAACATAGCTACGGACGAGAAGATTTTCTGATAGTCAATGCCCTCTCGCTGACTATAACCTTTAGCCACAAGTCTAGCTTTATAGGTCTTTATCTTACCATCGGCACTTATCTTCCTTTTGTAGATCCATTTATATCCAATGGGTACAATATCCTCAGGTGGATCCACTAAAGTCCAAACTTGGTTTGAATGCATTGAGTCAATTTCTGACTTCATCACATCTAACCATTTCTCAAAATTGATGTCAGACATCATCTCATCAAAGGTATTAGGATCATCAATATGACCCCTATCTCCCATAAGGAATATTTTTTTTACTTCCTCTGTAAGCATACCCATGTATCTTTCAGAAGGTCGGGAGACCCTGCTAAATCTATGAGGTGGTAGAGGAACATCAAGTACTGGCTTGTGGACTATGGATTCCTGAGGATCTATAGCTCTTGGCTCTTCAGAGACTTTCTCTTCGAGCTCCACTAACCTCCCATTGCTGTCATTCTGGATAAACTATTTTTCTAGGAATACGATGTTTTGACTCATAATCATATTGTGATCTTGTGAAAAGTAAAAGTAGTATCCTATGGATTCTTTTGGATACCCTATAAAGTAAGCTATAATAGTCTATCCTCCAATTTATCTACTATCTGTCTCTTGACATAGGTTAGACATCCCCAAGTCTTGAGATAATCTAGACTCGACTTCTTACGGAACCATATCTCATACGGTATGTTAGGAACAGACTTTGATGGAACCCTATTCAACAAGTGAATGATAGTTAACAAGGCATGTCCTCAAAAAAATAAGGGTAGATCAGTGAAGCTCATCATGGATCGAACCATATCCAATAGGATCCAGTTCCTCCTTTCGAATATCCCATTGAGTTGAGGTATTCCAAGAGGGGTCCACTGAGAGACTATGATGTTGCTCTTAAGATATCTCAAAAATTTTCGACTAAGGTATTCACCTCCTCGATCAGATTGAAGAACCTTAACAGATTTGCCTGTCTACCTTTCTATTTCATGTCTAAATTTTTTGAACTTTTCAAAGGCCTCAGACTTGTGTTTCATGAGATACATATATCTGTACCTAGACAGATCATCGATAAAAGTAATTAGAGACTTGTAGGAACCAGATCTAGGGTTTCAGGGTTAGATCTTGAAAAAGAGGGTTAGATCTTGAAACTTTTTCAAGATCATACAGCGGAAGACTAAAATAAATCAAAATTTATTTTTTAAGATTAGAAAATCCCTAGATCTAAGATCCTATTACATGATTATTACATGGTATTAAATCAAAAATTAAAATATATAAATATAGCATGAACTACATGTTCATCATATCAACATGTTTCTATACTACATCTAATGTATGTATTAAACAATAGATCAGATCTATTACCTTGCAAGTTAGACGTTCTAACCTTGCTGATCTGGGCTTGAGGATGATGTTGCAAGCCGCACACACATCCGGCCTCTAAGAGTCATCCACACGAGCCCACGAATTTTGATCAGAAGTCCTGCTTCAGGAAATCAGCACAGTATGCTAGTACTGCGCTGATCCTTCTTTGATGGTTGATCAGGTGCCTCCTTCTTCTTGATTTGGACTCTTCCAAAGATGGAAAGTAGAAGGAGGAGTTTCAGATCTGAGACACTCTCAGAAAACTCAAGATGGAGGGAGGAAAGATATGAAAATAAAAACCCTAGTAGAAGACCCTCTTCTTCTTCACGTTTTTCTCTCTAGACACCCAAACTTGTGTCTTTTATATCTCCACAACCCAAAGGTATTTATCAATAATTTTTGGCTGGCACAAAGGTCTCTCAAATCTCTGACTTATTTTAAAATTTCATGAAGAAACTCATCTTATATAGAGAGATATGATAGAGTCTTTGTCTAGGTCAAACACCTAGTCAAGGCTTATCCAAACATGGCAAGTTAAGGGACGCCCAACTCTTGAGCACCTCCTTCATATTTTCGTATATGGATCAATAGAAAAGGGTACACAATGTATACCTTAAAAGCCACAAAAATTTTAAAAAAAATTTGGATAAATTCGGTGCAAAATTGAAAGAGTTTTAGATTTCTAAAACTCTATCTCATAGAATTCGAAATCCAAACTTATTCCTTTTAGATTTGATCCAAACCACCTTCTATGTAAGAAAGAAGAGAGGAGACCTTTTGTGAATGTGGGAGAGATCTGAGAGAGGGCTTTTGTCACACAAAATAAGTGGAGATTGGCGTTGAATAAGAGAGAGGGCGTGGAGAAGGCTTATGTGGCGCAAGGTGGAATCCTAGTCTTACTAGGATTCTGTCTTATGACTTGTTTTAATTTGGTTTCCCAAACCAAATCAAATCAAAATTAGGTCAACCTAATTAAAATAGGTCTTAACCCAATTAAGAATCTAATTTAATCAGATTAAATTAGATTTAAATCTGATTTAATTTTTTAATCAAATTAGAAATTAGATTGACCCAAGTCCTAGTTGAACTAGGACTAGTTTTTCCTTGCACTTGGCTTATCCAATAAATCAATTGGACTTGATCCAATCAAGCCCAAAATAAATCTAATTAAATCATATTTAATTAGACTTAATCTCAGCCCATTGGCTTAATCAAATTAAGCCAATTAGCAATCGAATTATTAATCGATCCTCCTGCAACACTTGCACTGGGTTAAATGTCAATCGTATTGATCATTTAACCCTAGAATGATTCTTAATCGTTGATCAACCATCTGATCGGATCATGAACTCTAATGTGTGTGACCTCATAGGTCCGAACCTAAGCCGGTAGCATAGGAATAAATTTCTATACCAATAGAAGTGACCATCTAGCAATGGTACCCGACGATCGGATAGGTCGAATGTGTAGAACAACATCCTTAGAACCCATGCGGATATAGTTTTCATATAATTCATCCCCTTGACCAAAATGATCATAGAACACCCCAGAGTTTAACTGTCAACTCTGATCAGGTTGTCCACATTGTATTTCAAAATATCATATCCATCTGATGGATTACCCTGGCCAAGGTTTTGCTAAATTGAAATACAGCGACTCATTCTTCTCCAACTCTTGGAGTGGTCAATCCCATCTCGATCACACTCTGACTTCACAAGTACTTGACTGTACTCAGAAGCCTTCCGTCTCTGAATTAGAAATTCAGTTAGTCCAGTACCAAAGCACAGTGAGTTGCTTGCAAGTCACTGAGGCGATCTCAGGTCTAAGGGACACTTATACCTATATCCCATCAGAGATATTCTCGACAGTAGAATACTCTGGAGTTGGTCACGTTCAATGATGATGTACCCTTACATCTCACCTGTATGCCATACCAGTGTCTCCACACTCCTTGGTTAAGAGGACAACCAACCCATATGGCCTACAACGACCTATGCTCGATAGAAGCTGTCATCCTTATTAACAGCCTATCATTTGGTCGTGAACAGTTTTAAGGACTAATCGATAAATCCTCTCTTTATCGAACTTAAATAGTCTTAAGGACTTCATCATAACAACGGAGTTCATTAGAAGATGAAAGCTTATGATGAAGATGCCAAATATATTTTATTTATTAACAAATCAATTACAATACTTGGTTGCTCAACCGTCAACAGCTTGACGATTGGCTTTTTGGGACACATTTTTCAACAACTCCCACTTGTCCTAAAGCCACTCGATACAGTATCTAATACCCATCTTCGACTTGTGGTTGTCGAACTCCTTTATCGCCAGGGCTTTAGTTAAGGGGTCGGCCAGGTTCTCCTTTCTGTCGATCTTTTGAAGGTCGACATCACCTCGATCCACGATCTTCCAGACCAGGTGGAAGCGGTGCAAGATGTGCTTCATCCGCTGATGTGCTTTGGGTTCCTTCATCTGAGCTATGGCACCAATGCTGTCGCAATAGAGCAGGACTAGACCATCGAGGGAGGGTGCTACTCCGAGCTCGTTGATGAATTTCCTCAGCCACACAGCTTCCTTCGCGGCATCTGATGCTGCGATATACTCCGCTTCACAAACAGAGTTTGCCATAGTATGCTGCTTGGAACTCTTCCAGCAGATGGCTCCACCATTCAGAGTAAAGATATAACCCGACATGCTCCTGCTGTCATCATGGTCAGATTGGAAGCTGGAGTCTGTGAACCCGACAAGTTTCAGATCTGACTCACCATAAACCAACCATTGGTCCTTAGTATTTCTCAAATACTTAAGGATGGCTTTAACCACTTTCCAGTGATCTTCTCCAGGATCAGATTGGTATCTACTCACTACTCCTAGTGAGTATGCCACATCTGGTCTTGTACATTTCATGGCGTACATGATAGATCCCACGGCTGAAGTATATGGGACTCTACTCATACGCTCTCTCTCTTCAGGAGTTGTCGGACAATCCTTCTTAGAGAGAGAAATTCCATGGCCTATCGGTAGATAGCCCTTCTTGAAATTTTCCATGCTGAACCTCTTCAGCACAGTGTCTATGTACATGGACTGGGATAACCCAAGCATCCTTTTAGATCTATCCCTATAGATCTTCACCCTAGGATGTAGGATGCTTCACCCAAGTCTTTCATAGAGAACTGTGATGACAACCAAACTTTTATTCTCTGTAGTGCGGGGATGTCATTTCCGATTAAGAGAATGTCATCCACGTACAAGATAAGGAATACCACAACTGGACCATTTGCCCATTTATAGATGCAGGGCTCTTCTCCATTCTTAATGAAGCCATACGTTTTGATCACCTTATCAAAATGCATGTTCCAACTCCGAGAAGCTTGCTTCAGTCCATAAATGGATCTCTGAAGCTTGCACACCTTGGACTCATCTGTGGATGTAAACCCTTCAGGTTGTATCATATACACCTCTTCAGTTAGCTCTCCATTCAGGAAAGCTGTCTTTACATCCATCTGCCAGATCTCATAATCCAGATGGACAGCTATTGCAAGCATTATCCGAATAGATTTGAGCATTGCCACAAGGGAAAACGTCTCGTCATAGTCAATACCATAACGTTGACGATACCCCTTGGCAACCAGACGGGCTTTATAGGTCTCCACCTTTCCGTCTGCGCCCCTCTTCCTTTTGAAGACCCATTTACACCCAATGGGTTTAACCCCTTCAGGTGGGTCAACCAATGTCCATACATCGTTGACCTTCATTGACTCCATTTCGAATTTCATGGCTTCAAGCCATTTCTCAGAATCAGGTCTCTGCATAGCATCCATATAGGTGATCGGATCCTCATTATTCTCATCAAGTTCGATGGGATCACCGTCCCGGACCAAGAAACCGTAGTATCTATCCGACTGACGCGGTACTCTACCGGATCGCCTTAATGGTACAGGTATATTGGGCTCCGGATCTGATCTAATCATATCCGACTCAGGTTCAGCTATTGGTGTCGGTCCTTCTACCTGTTGAACTTCATCAAGTTCAACCTTAGAGGCAACGGTTCCTTCACCAAGGAACTCCTTTTCTAAAAAGATTGCCTTAAGGCTGACGAACACCTTTTGTTCATCAGCATGGTAGAAAATATATCCTTTTGTCTCTTTGGAGTACCCTATGAATGAGCATTTGTTAGACCTAGGTCCAAGTTTGTCTGTGACTAATCATTTGACATAGGCCGGGTACCCCCAGACCCTAAGGTGTGAAAGTGCTGGCTTACGTCCCGTCCATATCTCATATGGAGTCTTGATTACAGACTTACTTGAAACCCTATTTAACAGATAACAGATCGATTCGAGTGCATATCCCCAGAAGGATATCGGCAAGCTAGCAAAACCCATCATGGATAGGACCATATCTAATAGAGTCTGATTCCTCCTTTCAGACACACCATTATGCTGTGGTGTTCCTGGAGGAGTCCATTGGGAGAGAATCCCATTCTCTCCTAGATATGTGAGAAATTCACTAGAAAGATACTCTCCTCCTCGATCAGATCGAAGAGTTTTAATACTCTTTCCAGTTTATTTTTCTACTTCACTTCGAAATCATTTGAACATTTCAAATGAATCCGACTTATATTTCATCAGATAGACATATCCATATCGGGATAGGTCATCCGTGAAAGTTATGAAGTAGAAATATCCACCTCTAGCACTGGTGCTCATGGGCCCGCATACATCAGTATGTACTAGGCCCAAGAGCTCAGTAGCTCTCTCACCTATTCCAGTAAAAGGTGACTTGGTCATTTTACCAAGAAGATAGAACTCACAAGTTGGAAGTGATTCACAATCACTGACTTTGAGGATTCTCTTTTGAGTCAACCTGTTTATTCTGTTCTTGTTTATATGACCTAGCCTCCAATGCCATAAGTAGATATCTGACACACTATCTAATCTAGGGTGCTTGCCAATAGAATAGACTCTTATCAGGCTTGATCTTTTTGGTCTGGCTCTGCACTGATGTCCCAGCCTGAACTTGCACCTTCTTCACTTTCTTCTTCTTGTTCTTCTTTTCTTTCTCAAAGGATCGAGAACCAGAAGACGAACCTCCCACTGAGTTCACCGACTCCTTGAGGAGTTGGTGATCCTTCTCAAAGTTCTGAAGCAACCCCAGTAATCCATGGTAGTTTACTTTAGGCTTTGTCATTCTATAATGAGTGAGGAATGGGAGATAAGACTTGGGCAGTGAGTTCAGTATTGCATCTTTCCCAAGCTGCTCATGCAAGGAAAAGTCGAGCTTGCTCAATCGTTCCATCAGCTCGATCATGTACAATACATGATCAGTGACAGAGGCACCATCCTGTATTTTGGCATTGAAGATGGCACAACTAGTCTTGTGCCTCTCTACGTCATCGGGTGTGCCAAAGGCATCCTCCAACACTTGAAGCATGTCCTTTGGCTGAGCCATCTCGAATCTGCGACTGAACTCGTCACTCATGGCAGCCAGCATGATACAGCACATCGTGGTCCGATAACTGAGCCACTTCTGGTAAGTGTCTCTAACTGTTCCACGTGCATTGATAGCTGGCTCCTCAGGTGCAGGATCCATTATCACATATAGGATCCGTTCATGCTCCAAGACTATCTTCAACTTTTGGTACCAGCTACCGAAGTTGGATCCCACCAACTTATCATTGTCCAACAATGATCGGAGCATTAGGGAAGTGGCCATATTTACACAAAGGAGAACCATAACCTAATTAGTAATTGATTCATTAAACCTAAAGATTTGGACTTTAATCAAAAGATTTCTCCCACTATTTTATTCGAATTGGTAGCCTCTACCTCCAACTCGAGAAATTACCCTAATTCCTTAGCGGGTACTAGAATCCACTTAGACTGCACACAAGCCCAACTTTGGTTGGTCAACCCATGTACATCTAAGGGTAGGTTCATAACCAATTATTTCTTTAAATAATTTTTAGTAATTTTAATTTCGCCCCAGAAACCTAATCAGTAGGCTTTGGCCTCCACTGTAAGGATCCGGTTAGGTCCAACCATTAACATGATCATACTTGGTGTATCTAACTAATGAATGATTAAGCCCAACTTTGGTTGGCTCACCTAACCACCATTAGAGAGACACTTCCAAGTCGTCATATGATGAGTGATAATTCCATTAGTCAACAAGCACCAGGTCTTTGGGTCTGCAATGATTATTGAGTTAATGGACTCATTATCAAACACCTTAATGGGAGGCTATGACTCAGTTATCTCCATAACTTTGTCATTTTAAGGACCTAATAATTTTAGAAGATTTAAATAATTTAGAGGATGAGGTCAGATGAACCAGCTTATCATGATCCTCCCACTGGCTTCACCAAGTCAGCTTAAGGGAGACCATTAAAAGGGCTGGTCTAGGAGCACCTAAATCAGTCACACTGATTTACCTAGCTGACATGGGTCAGCTAGAATAGTCAAGTGATCCAATCAAAACATAATTTCACCAAGAGGCCAGGTAAGTTCGATCAGTGGGAGGGTCTGCCAAAGCTTGCCTTAGACACCATCAGAAATGGCCAGGTAAGCAGGCTCCCAATTAAAAACTACCGATCTGGTTTACCTTAGACACCAACTGGTTTAATTAGTTTCGATTAGATCAACCTAATAGTTCGTGCTAGACCGCTTAGCCAAGAATCAAGTCCATTTGGTTCTCGTTAAAGACATGGACTTGACCAACTACAACTATTGTAATTGATCTAGAGAATCCTTGACCTAATCTAAGACAACAATTGATTAGATTTAGTCAATTCTCTAATTAAGTCCATCTTTAATCTAACCATAGGTCTAACCCAATTAATGGACCTAATTCCCACTAACCCATTAACCCAATGTGTTATGATTTGTATCTTAGGTTCTTCAATTCACAATCCTAGAACCTATTCAAACAACTCCTTAATTCTTAATTAAGTTTTGGGCTGAGGGTTGGGTTTGGCTTTTCAAAAAATAATTTTCATATTTGTAAAATAATTTTACAATATGATTCTACCAACCATATTGCATGTTTGATTCATAATCAAGATGCAAGTGAAATAAACATGAAACTACTTTAGATCTAATCTAAACAGGTTCATGTAATTGAAACAATTTCAACTTTAAACAATTTCTTTGCACAAAAATTATTAACAAAGAGATTTTATTTCAGATTTAAATATCTTTTAAATCTAATAAATCATAAATTTAATCTAGATCATATCTAACAAATTTATGATTAAAGATAGATCTACACAAACTAGGACAACCTTTGCACTGTAAGGGGTAAACCTTACAGCAGGACAACCTTGCAGTTTGTGATTGATCTAAAATTTTAATTTCAGATTTAATAATCAGATTATAAATTAGATCTAATCTAAAAAATAATCTAAGCATATATCAATAATCATGTAATAAAGAACCTAGGCTCTGATACCAATTGTAGGAACCAGATCTAGGGTTTCAGGGTTAGATCTTGAAAAAGAGGGTTAGATCTTGAAACTTTTTCAAGATCATACAGCGGAAGACTTAAATAAATCAAAATTTATTTTTTTAGATCAGAAAATCCCTAAATCTAAGATCCTATTACATGATTATTACATGGCATTAAATCAAAAATTAAAATATATAAATATAGCATGAACTACATGTTGATCATATCAACATGTTTCTATACTACATCTAATGTATGTATTAAATAATAGATCAGATCTATTACCTTGCAAGTTAGACATTCTAACCTTGCTGATCTGGGTTTGAGGATGATGTTGCAAGCCGCACATGCGTCCGGCCTCTAGGAGTCGTCCACATGAGCCCACGAATCTCGATCAGAAGTCCTGCTTCAGGAAATCAGCACAGTATGCTAGTACTGTGTTGATCCTTCTTTGATGGTTGATCAGGTGCCTCCTTCTTCTTGATTTAGACTCTTCTAAAGATGGAAAGTAGAAGGAGGAGTTTCAGATCTGAGACACTCTCAGGAAACTCAAGATGGAGGGAGGAAAGATATGAAAATAAAAACCCTAGAAGAAGACCCTCTTCTTCTTCACATTTTTCTCTCTAGACACCCAAACTTGCATCTTTTATATCTCCACGACCCAAAGGTATTTCTCCCTTATTTTTGGATGGCACAAAGGTCTCTCAAATATATGACTTCTCCTAAAATTTTATGAAGAAACTCATCTTATATAGAGAGATATGATAGAGTCCTTGTCTAGGTCAAACACCTAGTCAAGGCTTATCCAAACATGGCAAGTTAAGGGACGCCCAACTCTTGAGCACCTCCTTCATATTTTCATATATGGATCAATAGAAAAGGGTGCACAATGTATACCTTAAAATCCATGAAAATTCCAAAAAAAATTTGGATAAATTCGGTGCAAAATTGAAAAAGTTTTGGATTTCTAAAACTCTATATCATAGAATTCGAAATCCAAACTTATTCCTTTTAGATTTGATCCAAACCACCTTCCATGTAAGAAAGAAGAGAGGAGACCTTTTGTGAACGTGGGAGAGATCTGAGAGAGGGCTTTTGTCACACAAAATAAGTGGAGATTGGCATTGAATAAGAGAGAGGGCGTGGAGAAGGCTTATGTGGCGCAAGGTGGAATCCTAGTCTTACTAGGATTCTGTCTTATGACTTGTTTTAATTTGGTTTTCCAAACCAAATCAAATAAAAATTAGATCAACCCAATTAAAATAGGTCTTAACCCAATTAAATACCTAATTTAATCAGATTAAATTAGATTTAAATCTGATTTAATTTTCTAATCAAATTAGAAATTAGATTGACCCAAGTCCTAGTTGAACTAGGACTAGTTTTTCCTTGCACTTGGCTTATCCAATAAACCAATTGGACTTGATCCAATCAAGCCCAAAATAAATATAATTAAATTATATTTAATTAGACTTAATCTTAGCCCATTGGCTTAATCAAATTAAGCCAATTAGCAATCAAATTGCTAATCGATCCTCTTGCAACACTTGCACTGGGTTAAATGTCAATCGTATTTATCATTTAACCCTAGAATGATTCTTAATCGTTGATCAACCATCTGATCGGATCATGAACTCTAATGTGTGTGACCTCATAGGTCCGAACCTAAGTCGGTAGCATAGGAACAAATTCTTATACCAATCGAAGTGACCATCTAGCAATGGTACCCGACGACTGGATAGGTCGAATGTGTAGAACAACATCCTTAGAACCCATACGGATATAGTTTTCATATAATTCATCCCCTTGACCAAAATGATCATAGGACACCCCAGAGTTTAACTATCAACTCTGATCAGGTTGTCCACATTGTATTTCAAAATATCAAATCCATCTGATGGATTACCCTGGCCAAAGTTTTGCTAAATTGAAATACAGCGACTCATTCTTCTCCAACTCTTGGAGTGGTCAAACCCATCTCGATCACACTTTGACTTCACAAGTACTTGACTGTGCCCAGAAGCCTTCCGTTCCTGAATTAGAAATTCAGTTAGTCCAGTACCAAAGCACAGTGAGTTGCTTGCAAGTCACTGAGGCGATCTCAGGTCTAAGGGACACTTATACCTATATCCCATCAAAGATATTCTCGACAGTAGAATACTCTAGAGTTGGTCACGTTCAATGATGATGTACCTTTACATCTCACCTGTATGCCATACCAGTATCTTCACACTCCTTGGTTAAGAGGATAACCAACCCATATGGCCTACAGCGACCTATGCTCGATAGAAGCTGTCGTCCTTATTAACAGCCTATCATTTGGTCGTGAACAGTTTTAAGGACTAATCGATAAATCCTCTCTTTATCGAACTTAAATAGTCCTAAGGACTTCATCATAACAACGGAGTTCATTAGAAGATGAAATCTTATGATGAAGATGCCAAATATATTTTATTTATTAACAAATCAATTACAATAGTTGGTTGCTCAACCGTCAACAGCTTGACGATTGGCTTTTTGGGACACATTTCCCAACAAGACTATGACATTATCCTCAAGATATCTCAAAAATTTTTGACTAAGGTATTCACCTCCTCGATCAAATTGAAGAACCTTAATGGATTTGCCTGTCTGCCTTTCTATTTCATGTCTAAATTTTTTGAACTTTTCAAAGGCCTCAGACTTGTGTTTCATGAGATACATATATCTGTACCTTGACAGATCATCGATAAAAGTAATGAAGTAGGTATAACCACCTCTAGCCTGCATATCAAATAGCCCACACACATCGGTGTGTACCAGAGCGAGTAACTCAGTAGCCCTCTCCCTATGTCCTATAAAGGGTAACTTGGCCATTTTGTTTTGAAGATAGGATTCGTAAACTGGGTATGACTCTAGATTAAGAGAACCAAGGATCCCATCTTTTTTTAGTTTGTTTATCTTATCCTCTCCAATATGGTCTAGTCTATGATGTCACAAGTACTTCTAGTTAATCTCATCTCTGGGTCTCTTTTAGCCTACGGTACTCACTATTTACTCGTTTAGGTTCACATTCGTAACAACATACAAGTGATAAAGACTATCAATTAAAAAATCTCGTGCAACCAATTTATTTCATAAATAAATGCAATAAAAGTCTTTATTGAAATAAATTTCAAAACCTTCCTGTGCTAGCACAGATACGGAAATCAAATTTTGACTAGCTACAGGAACATAATAATAGTCTTTCAAATGTAATCTAACACCAGATGATAATCGAAGAGGATAAGTGCCAACAGCTTCTGCAGCAACTTTTGCTCCATTGCCAATCTGAAAAATTATATCACCTTCCCTCAATCTTCTACTTTTTATCAGACCCTTCATTATGGTACATATATGAGCACTCGAGCCAGAGTCTAATAACCAACTAGAAGTAGAAGAAATTATAAGGTTAGATTCAATTACAAGCATACCTTCAGAAGGCTTATCACCCTTTTTGGTCTTTAGGCTCTCTAGATATTTGAGATAGTTTCTCTTCCAGTGGCCTTCATCATGACAGTGGAAATACTTTTCTTTTGCCTCAGCCGCATTTGGACCATTCTTCTTCGGTTTGCTCTCTTTCTTCTGCTTCTTCATAGATTTAACCTTCTTCTTTTCAGTAGATTTTCTCTTAGAAGAAGAAGTCCACTCCACAGTGAGAATAGTGCCCTTTGAACTCTTCAAGGTACCCTCCATGGTGACCAACATGTTGACGAGTTCGAGAATAGTGCAGTAAAGTTTGTTCATATGAAAATTCATAATGAATTGACTATATGAACTAGTAAGGGATTGAAGGATTAGATCCATTTGCAATTCTTTTTGCATATCTAGCCTGAGCTTCTCAAGCTCTTCAATGTCCTGGATCACTGTCATACAGTGTTCATGGACAGACTGTCCCTCGCACACTTCAAATTGAAGAGTCTCTTGGATACTTCGAAGCGTACAGTATGGCTCTGCTCATCATACAACTCTTGTAGGTGCATGATCATGACCCGAGCAGTGGGCATATGCTTGTGCTGACTTTGCAACTTGTTTGACATGAATGCCAGCACATAGCACTTGACCCAATTATCTTCATCCATCCACTTCTCAAAAGTAGTTCTTTGCTTAGTAGTAGGACAGTTTGGTATCACTATGGGATCCTGATCGCGAGCATGGCTTAACTTTTCTGAGCTCAAGACAATCCTGACATTTCTGAGTCAATCTTTGAAATTATTACTGGTTAAGTAATTGGTTTCAAGGATGCAGACTAGAGGGTTTGAGACTGACATCATGGTTAAACTGCGAGAGTAGAGATTCAAGTTAGACTTTTGTACTTAATATTTATATTTACTTCTAAGGACTTTAAGATGCAAATAATGACTCTCACTAATTTATCAGATCTCTCCACTGCCCGAGAAGGAAACAGAAACCCTAATGCGACAAAGGATTCCTAGTGGGTGCTACAGTCTCATCGATGATATGCACCTAACAGTTATTGATAATATACACACTGATGCATAGGCAACTCTTTGCTTAGATACTTCTTTAAGTATGTTGCAGTGATTTAGTCTCTAAGTCATGTGGGCTCACCTAACAATTATTTCCCACACTTTTTAGTTAAGCCCAACCCACCGTTCACAAGCAGGTACAAGGCCGTTATTTGGTCCCTCACCTAACAGTTATGGGATCCAATCCCATCCTTACCTTAGAGCAACTCTTTGCTAATAGAGTGGTTGCGTATTTTCGATGCAACTGAACCACTATAACCAATCGAGAACAATCAACACCGGTTGCATGTCTGCACATCTACAATGGTGGAAGACTTATGGACCTAATATTTGTAGGAAGATTTAGGTTTGGATCTCATCTAATCAGTCATCATATGATCGATCTAACTAGCATGGGCTAAACCAAACCACTAAGTAGCCCAACTCAAGATTCAATCTTCAAAATTGGTTAGGTAAGTGGAGATCAGTGGGGTTCCCCCCATTGCCTTCCTTAGATATCAATAAATTAGCTAGATTGGCTAACAAAATTAATTAAATAATTACATCTCATTAACTTTTCTTAGACACCAATAGGTCGATTGATCAGAATTGGTTAGCTCAAGCGAATCGGGCTCCAACCAACGAGCCAAATTAGATCCTTAGATTAATCGATTCTACATATGAGATTCAATTGATTTGATCAACAATAATTGTATGATTATTAACTTAATTGATCTGATCTTGATCAACACTTGACTCGATTAGATCAATTACTTAATCAGATTAGATCCATATGACTCAAATCAAAAACTTTAAATGCAATCCTATTACATGACCTAATTATTGATTTTTTCATGACCAAAACCCTCATGCACAAACATAAATTTTAGATTCTAAAATTATATTTCAGATCTAAATTTTTTACATGAAAGTAAATTTTAAAATATGAAAATAATTTTTAGATTTTAACACATAAACATATATCATATATATGCATGTCAAATTAGATCTAAATAAAATTTCAGATCTAAGCATGATATCATATATCTCATATATTAATCATGGATCAGATTAAAAGCCATATTATGATCTAAATATGCAAACATATAACACATATATGGATCAAAATTTAGATCATATAAAAATTTTAAGTTTTATGCATGCATCTATATATCACATGAACATGAACTAGAACTCTTTCTAGATCAAAATTTAAATCTAAGTATGCAATAATATATCAACTATATATTTTAAAATTAAATTTAAAATTAAATTTTAAATTTAAAAATTTATCTATACATCTCATATATTAAAAAAAATTTAATTTTGAAACTTTTCAAAAATATATGTATCAAAATTCAGCATATGAAAACCCATAGCTCTGGTACCACTATTGGAATTCGGGGTTTGGTGCATGCATATATGTTTTAAAATTTTATTTTCTAAACACCACAGTGGAGAATAAGATTAAAAGATTTTTAATCTGAACTATGCATGCATGAAAATATAAAATTATATGGATCTATTTCATATGCTGAAATTGATATATGCTGAAATTCAGATTGTGATCAAATCACATACCTGTTTTGCAAATCTTTTCTTCAAATATGAATTTGGAAGAGAAGAGGTTCTCTCTTAGCTCCACAAGTATCCGACTTCTATGAGTATCCACTCAGGATCAGCCTAAAATAGTCCTCTTTAATTTGAATTTTTTTCTCAAAAAATTCAGTCTGCTAAATCTAAACGAAGCCTAGATCACGATCAACACTTGATCTCTTTTCTTGATCTTCTTCTTCTCCTCTTCTCTAGAGTTTTTTCTTGCTATGTACTGCTACCAGATACTAGAAACCAACAAGAAAGAGGCACCTAATAGCCTTGGGCATGGAACACCTTGGGACATGCATCCCAAGAGAAGAGGCATGTATAACGCCCAAGAGAGAAGAGAAAAGGGGGGAAGAGAGGGGGTGGAGACCTTCTATGGGCATGCGGGCTGCTGGTTTGGATGCTCTAGGGACCTTAGGAGAGGTCCCTTTAAATAGGCATGAGGATTGAATCCTATTCAATCTCATAATATAATTCCTATTTGCATTGAGTTTCCTATTAACTTAAGTTATCCATCTTACTTTAGGAGACCCTTTAAGCACCAACAATTGGAGCTCTAACAACTCTCTAATCAATGGACACACCCAACTTGATCAAATTAAGGTGGTGTCCAAGAATAACTATCAAAAAAATTAATTAAGAACTTACACCCTTAATTTATATGATCCATAACCTTAAACACCCAATAATTGGAGTCTCATGAATCTTATAGATTATTAGTAGGTAATTAAGTTAGAATTATCTTATCAAATAAGTAATGCCTACGAAAAGAAGAATTGGATCCAATCATGTACTAGCAAGGTTATCATGAACCTAATCGGATTTCTCTAAATCCAGTTGACACTTCATAAGATCAATTGCTCATTCCAAGCCTAATTCTTTTGTTGTGTGATCCCATAGGTTCAATTCTATCTGATAGTTAGACATACAATGATTTTTATCAAAGTATCATTGAAACTTTTTTCAATAGATCGAAATAATTTCACTCTAACTCAACAAGGATTATCGATCCAAAATAATCTAAGTGAGCTCTTACAATCTACCAGTGACACCTAGCAGTATGTAGTGACAGTCCAGTAGAACTGAAATGAACCTCTAGGTGTAGTTAACATGTAGTTTAGTCCCTCTATCGTAAGTCCCGACTTGATGGCAAGTCATGGATAAATCATCAAATCTCAGCATCAGTCATATGATAGATTTGATTAGCTCAAACCTAGTTGTGATTTCTACAAAAACTCTTTTCTATCAATCACACTGTTGTGGCCATAGACTTTTAGACTTTGCCTTTCAAATCTCATAGGACTGCTCCTCTCTATCAAGGTCAATAGAACCTATCTTGATGCGCACCCTATCCCTATAGTGAACCAACTGTCGCCAACATTCACTACAAGGGCTCATTGAGATCCATGTTTATGTGTCAGTCAAACTCTAGTAGCCTCACTATGAGTAGCCGTACCATCTCAAGTTGAAGGATCAGTCACACAACTACAGCATCAAGATAATCACTTACAATCGAATAGAAATTCAAGTGATCTCTCGTATGGTCATGCTCAGTACTAGTTATTCTCTAACAACTATCCGCACTCATCGCTCTGTGTCTCTACACAGTAAAGCAGCCTCACTGTGAGTAGCAATACTATCTCAAGTCGAAGGATCAGTCACACAACTACAGTATCGAGACAATCACTGACTATTGAATAAAAATCTATGTGATCTCTCATATGATCACGTTTAGTACTAGTAGTTCTCTAACAACTATCTGTACTCATCACTCTGTCTCTATATAGTAGATCTGAGACTCATCTATCCTGAAGGAAGTGATTTATATGTCAATCTATCCGGATCTATCACTGTCCTCATGATGATTCTATGATCGGAAGTATTTTAGAATTAAATACATGTCTCTAATTCTTAACACCTTGAGAATATGTATCGAAACTAATTTCATGGATGATTCAAGGACACATTATACTTGAATGAAAAAGAACTTGCCCTTTTATTGATCATATCAATATATTAAGTAAAAATTATATCCTAGATTTACTACAATATATCAGGCATATTGACTTCTAGGACATACATCTAACAGTTTTCGATGCAACTAAACCACTATAATCAGCTGAGAACAATCAACACCAGTAGCACATCCGCACATCTATAACAGTGGAAGACCTATGGACTTAATATTTGTGATCAGATTTAGATTTAGATCTCATCTAATCAATCATTATATGATCGATCTAATTAGCATGGGTTAAACCAAAAATGCTAAGCAATCCAATTGAAGACTCAATCTTCCAAATTGACCAGGTAAGTGAAGATCGATGGAGATCCCCCGTTGTTTTTCTTAGACACCAATAAATTAGCCAGATCAGCTAACGGAATCAATTCAATAACTATCTCTCAATTATTTACCTAAGACACCAATAGGTCAATTAGTCCAAATAGGTTAACTCAAGCGAATTATACTCAAGCCATTGTGCCAAATTAGGTCCTTAGATTAATCGATTCTATATATGGGATTCAATCAATTTGATCAGCAATAATTGTATGATCATTTAACTTAATTGATCTAACCCTAATCAATACATAGACTCAGTTTGATCAATTACTTAATCAAATTAGATCCATAATGTTCAAATCATAAATCTTAGATGCAATCCAATTACATGACCTAACTTTTAATTTTTTCATCACCAAAACCCTCATGCACAAATATAAATTTTAGATTTTAAAATTAAATTTTAGATCTAAATTCTTTATATGAAAGATAAGTTTTAAATCATAAAATAATTTTCAAATTTAACATACAAACATATATCTCATATACGTATGTAAAATTCAGATCTAAGCAAAATACAGATCAACACATGATATCATATATCTCATATATAAATCATGAATCAGATTAAAAAAAATTGTAATCTAAATATACAATCATATATCTCATACATGAATCATAAATTAGATCAAATAAAATTTTAGATTTATACATACATCTAAATATGACATGAACATGAACTAGAAATCGTTCTAGATCAAAATTCAGATCTATGTATGCTTTAACATATCAACTATATATTCTAAATTCAAATCTAAAATAAAATTTTAGATTTAAAATATTCATCTATATATCTCATGTATCAAGAAAAAATTAGATTTTGAAACTCTTTTCAAAATATGTATGTCAATTTCATATATATGAAATCCATGGCTCTGATACCACTATTGAAATTTTTATGTCGGGGCATGTACGTATGTTTTAAAAATTTTATTTTCTAACATCATAGCAGAATAGAAGATTAAAATTTCTTTTAATCTATATCATGCATGCATAAAATATAAACCACAAAAATCTACTTCATATGCCGAAATTGAACATATACTGAAATTTAACATGTGATCGAATCACATACTTGGTTCGTAATTTTTTTCTTCAAATCTAGATATGAAAGAGAAGAAGCTTTCTCTTAGCCGTGCAAGTATCCGATCTCTATGGGTGTCCACTCAGGATCAGCCTGAAATAGTCCTCTTAAAATTAATTTTTCTTCTCCAAGAAAAATCAACCTGTGAATCTGAACGAAGCCTGAATCGCGATCAACTCTTTGATCCTTTTTTTGATCTTCTTCTTCTTTTGCTTTTCTTCTCTTGATTATGCCACTATCATGGACTAGAAACCAGCACACAAGGGGACACCCAAAGCCTTGGGACATGGAGGAAGAAGGGATGCCCAAAGGGGTGGGGCATTTGGACGTCCAAGGGAGAAGAGAGGGAGAGAGGAAGAGAGGGCGTGGGGCTCTCCTTGATGGGCATGGGGCTGCTGGTTTTAGTGCCTAGAGACCTTAAGGGAGGTATCTTTAAATAGACATAAGGTTTGAATCCTATTCAAAATCAAATAAGCACTTAATACAAGTTCTACTTGTATTAGGTTTCCTAATAACTTAAGTTATTCAACTTCCTTTAGGAAATCTATTAGATGCCAACTCTTGGAGCCCTTGTACCAACAAAATCATACCCCCTTTTGCACCCAAGGGATGCCCTATCAAGGATCCACAAGCCCTCTAAGGGTGGGATATGCCCAACTTGATCAAATTAAGTGGCGCCCCATCAAAACTATCAAGGAAATAAATTAAGGACTTGCACCCTTAGTTTATTTGATCCAAAACCTTCGGCACCAAACAATTGGATCTCAATGAATCTAATTTATTTATATTATTAGTAGGTAATTAAGTTTAAATTAATCTTATCAAATAAAAAATTCAAACGTAAAGAGAAAATTGGTTTCAATCATGTGCTAGCAAGGTTATCCTGAACCCAATAGAGTTTCTCTAAATCTAATTAAGACTTCATAAGCCTAATTGCTTATTTCAAGTCTAATCCCTTTGTTGTATGATCCCATAGGTTCAATTCTATCTGGTAGTGAGATATACAATGATCTCTATCAAAGTATCATTAAAACTCTTTTCAATGGGTCAGAATAGTTCTACTTTAACTCATCAAAGATTGTCAACCCGGAATGTTGAGTATAAAATACCCACAGTCGAAGTCCTCAGTGGAATCGACTACACGACAACTTCGCCCGGGTTCCTACGGGAGCCGGGCTCCATCATCTTCGATGCCAACAACTGCAGCCGCAAGCAGACTCCGCCCGGACTCCTACAGGAGCCGGGCTCTGCCGCCGACATCGACTACAGGACAGCTCCATCCAGACTCCTACGGGAGCCGGGCTCCGTCCTCAGCGTCAACTGCTGGTAAGCCCCGTCCGGACTCCTACGGGAGCCGGACTTCGCCTTTAACCTTGACTGCAGGAAAACTTCGCCCGGACTCCGACGGGAGCCGAACTTCATTCTCAACAACTCCGACTACAAGACAGACTGCGTCCGGACTCCTACGGGAGCCGGACTCCGCCAATAATTTCGACAGCAAGCAGACTCCGCCCGGACTCCTACGGGAGCCGGGCTCCACCATCGACATCGACTACAGGATAGCTCTGCCCGGACTCCTACGGGAGTCGAGCTCCGTCCTCAGCATCAACCGCTGGTAGGCCTCGTCCGGACTCCTACGGGAGCCGGACCTCCCCTCTGACTTTAATTGCAGGGAGACTTCGCCCGGACTCTTATGGGAGCCGGGCTTCATCCTCGATGCCAACAACTGCAGCCGCAAGCAGACTCCGCCCGGACTCCTACGGGAGCCGGGCTCCACCGCCGACATCGACTACAGGACAGCTCCGTCCGGACTCCTACGGGAGCCGGGCTCCGTCCTCAACGTCAACTGCTGGTAAGCCCCGTCCGGACTCCTACGGAAGCCGGACTTCGCCTTTAACCTTGACTGCAGGAAAACTTCACCCGAACTCCGACGGGAGCCGAGCTTCATTCTCAACAACTCCGACTGCAAGACAGACTGCGTCCGGACTCCTACGGGAGCCGGACTCCGCCAATAATTTCGGCAGCAAGCAGACTCCGCCCGGACTCCTACGGGAGCCGGGCTCCACCGCCGACATCGACTACAGGATAGCTCCGCCCGGACTCCTACGGGAGTCGGGCTCCATCCTCAGCATCAACCGCTGGTAGGCCTCGTCCGGAATCCTACGGGAGCCGGACCTCCCCTCTGACTTTAATTGCAGGGAGACTTCGCCCGGACTCTTATGGGAGCCAGGCTTCATCCTCGACGCCAACAACTGCAGCTGCAAGCAGACTCCGCACGGACTCCTACGGGAGCCGGACTCCACCGCCGACATCGACTACAGGATAGCTCTGTCCGGACTCCTATGGGAGTCGGGCTCCGTCCTCAGCGTCAACTGCTGGTAAGCCCCGTCCGGACTCCTACGGGAGCCAAACTTCGCCTTTAACCTTGACTGCAGGAAAACTTCGCCCGGACTCCGACGGGAGCTGAGCTTCATTCTCAACAACTCCGATTGCAAGACAGACTGCGTCCGGACTCCTACGGGAGCCGGACTCTGCCAATAATTTCGGCAGCAAGCAGACTCCGCCCGGACTCCCACGGGAGTCAGGCTCCATCCTCAACGACAACTGCTGGTAAGCCTTGTCCGGACTCCGACGGGAGCCGGGTTCCGTCCGCAACTCCTACGGGAGCCGGGTTCCGCCCGCAACTTCAGCTCCGAGAGGGTTTCGCCCGGACTCCCATGGAAGCCAGGCTCCACCCACGACCCCAACCGTAAGGAGGACTCCGCCCGGACCTCTACAGAGGCCGAACTCTGACCGCTGCCGAGCTTCAACTGACAGATCCGCGTCCCCTGGCAGGTCACAATAACAACCATGATCCTGTTCCACTTCCTGTAGTGGATTCCGCACGACTCCATCACTCCCTGCGGCGGACCCATTACTCTCTGACAGACTGTGTCAACGGCCACGATTCTGCTCCGCTCCCTGCGGCAGGTGCTGCGCGACTCCACTACTCCCTGACAACTAGCGGCAATGGACGCCGCTCCACCACCTGCAACAGGCTCTACGTGGCAGGCCATAGCAATAGCCATGGGTCTACTCCACTACCCTTCGCAATAAATTCACCTGACCATGGGCGGCCCACTACCAGACGGTTACAAATGTCGCCATCAATCCATTGCCTCCTCCGTCTATAAAAGGGAGACCCAGATACGTTATTCTCTAAGCTCATTTCTTATCTCAAAACTCTGCTAAATTCTCCGTTCGAGAACTCCATTCTTGTTGAGGCAGAGAACTGACTTGAGCGTCGGAGGATCTTGCCGGAGCAACCCCACCTCCGGTTTAGACTTCCTTTGCAGGTCCCGGTGGTGACCGCGGCTTCCCCGACTCCAGCTTCTCCGGCGCAAGCAGATTTTTGCACCAACAGGATTGGCGCTAGAGGAAGGGCTGTGTCTTCGCAGTACCCTTGTTCTTAAAGGAGCGCTCAACGGATCCTCTTCCGGCCATCTTTTCTGGCACCCAATCCTCCTTCCCTCATCTGATGCCTTCTCGCGAGGTCTCTGCACAACTACCTCCGGCTATGGTCGTCGATAAGGGGTGGCCAGATGATCGGTCTCTGCCGGATTTCGTCAACGTCATCTCGGAGGAATCTCGACGGGAGGCAATCAGTGCACTATCTGCATCCCCCAAGTGGCAAAAGGTTGAAGAACCCATAACCTTCACCGAAAAAGACACCCAGGGAGTCCAATTCCCTCATAACGACATGGTCGTAGTTTCTTTGAATATAGTGAATTACGACATCCGTCGCATTCTTGTCGACAATGAAAGTTCGGCCGACATCTTGTTCTACGACGCCTTTTCAAGAATGTCCACTCTTAGCGGTCATCTGAGACCGATTTGCTCCCCCTTGATAGGGTTTACCGGTGACGCCGTTCCGACGGAGGGAATGATAGCTCTGACTGTGACCGCGGTCAGCATCCAAAGCAGTCCAGAGCTCTGGTGAATTTCCTGGTGGTAAAGGCACCATCAGCCTACAATGCAATCCTTGGCCGACCCAGCCTCAATGCCCTCAGAGCTGTCGTTTCAACCTACCATTTAAAATTGAAGTTCCCCACCAACCAGGGGATCGGAGAGGTCCGAAGAGACCAAGCCCTGGCCAGACACTGCTACAGCATCGCCTTGCAAAGAAGCGATCAAGCGGACCTCTGTCCGGTCGATGGATTGGATACTCACGATGACCTCGCTGAAGAGAGGGGCGGTCCAATCGAAGATCTAATACCGATCCCTTTGAATGACGGGAACACGGAGCATGTGGTGTTAATTGGCTCCAACCTGGGGGAGGAGGTGCGGACGCATCTCGTTGATTTCCTCCGAAGGAATGCGGATATTTTTGCGTGGGTCCCGGTGGATATGTCGGGGATTGACACAGAAGTCATGGAACATCATCTAGCAGTCGACCCGAAACATCGGCCGACAAAAGAAAAAATCCAGAGTCATGCCCAGGAGAGGCAGGAGGCGATAGCCGAGGAAGTGGATAAGCTTCTCAAGGCCGGATTTATTAAGGAAGTCAATTATCCTGAGTGGATCTCCAATGTTGTTTTGGTCAAGAAAGCAAACGGCAAGTGGAGGATGTGTATAGACTTCAAAAAGCTGAATAAGGCTTGTCCAAAGGACAGCTACCCCCTTTCCAGGATCGACCAACTGGTGGACGCTACCTCAGGCCATGAGCTCCTCACTTTTATGGATGCGTTCTCCGGCTATAATCAGATTAGAATGGTACCGAAAGATGAAGAAAAGACAGCTTTCATCACTAATCGCGGCCTTTACTGCTACAGGGTCATGCCATTCGGCCTCAAGAACGCGGGCGCAACCTACCAACGACTGGTGAACAAAATCTTCAAAGAGCAGATCGGCCGAAACATGGAGGTTTACGTGGACGATATGCTTGTAAAAAGCAGGTCTTCCAGAAATCATGTCGCCGACCTCGAGGAAACCTTTGATGCTCTTCGAAAGTATAGAATGAAGCTGAACCCAACCAAATGCGCTTTTGGGATAACCTCAGGAAAGTTCCTGGGCTTCATGGTATCGGGGTGCGGGATTGAGGCCAATCCAGAGAAAATTCACACCATCCAAGAGATGACCGCCCCAAGGTCGATCAAGGAGGTTCAGTGCCTCACAGGGAGGATAGCGGCTCTTAATCGCTTTGTCGCGAGGTCGGCCGAACGATGTTTTTCCTTCTTTCAAACCCTCAAGCAGCCGAAGAACTTCTGTTGGACCTCTGAATGCCAACAGGTGTTCGAAGAATTAAAAAGCTACCTTAGCTCACCCCCACTGCTGGCGAAGCCCAAACCTGGGGAGGAACTATTTTTGTACCTGACAGTCTCTCCCACGGCCCTCGCAGCTGTCCTTGTCAAAGAAGAAATGAAAGTCCAGCGACCGGTCTACTACATTAGCCGTGCGTTGAGGGACGCCGAGACCAGGTACACTAAATTAGAAAAACTGACCTACGCCTTGTTGGTTGCAGCTCGGAGACTCCGACCTTACTTTCAAGGGCACACGGTGACGCTACTCACCGATCAACCGATCAAGGCGGTCTTGCACCGAGTTAATACCTCCGAAAGGATGGCAAAATGGGCGATCGAGCTCATAGAATTCGACATCAACTACAGACCTAGACCGGCAGTAAAGGCCCAAATATTGGCAGATTTCATTGTAGAGTGCACCATCCCAGAGGAGGCCGAACCTGAGCAAAGCAGAGTTGACAGCCTGAAGTCTCAACCGAACTCCCCCAACAAAGAAGCCAGTCCCTCTGATTGCTTTTGAACCCTCTATGTGGACGGATCTTCCAACATGGCAGGTGCGGGTGCAGGCCTGATCTTGGTCAGCCCGGAGGGAGTCATCGCGGAGTACGCTCTGCGTTTCGAGTTCCCCGCAACAAACAATGGAGCGAAATATGAGGCTCTGATTGCAGGATTAAGGATCGCCAAAGAGCTGGGAATAGGTCAACTCCGGGTGCACAGCGATTCCCAACTTGTGGTGGGACAAGTCAGCGGGAGTTATGAAGCGCGGGAAGACAGTATGGCCAGGTACCTTGAGAAAGTGAAGGAGCTTACCCCCACCTTTAGCAGTTTCGACATCAGGCAGATTCCAAGGTCGGAGAATACCAGAGCCGATCTTCTCTCCAAACTGGCGACATCAGCTCCGGCCGAATTGCCCAAAGGCATCCTCTTTGAAGTTCTAAAACATCCGAGTACAGAAGAACCGCAGCCCGTAATGGAGATCGACCACGAGCCCAGCTGGGTCGACCCGCTGATGACCTATCTTAGAGATGGAGTTCTTCCCCGGGAAGTGAAGGAGGCTCGAAAGCTCCGAAATCAAGCCTCCCGGTACATCCTTTATGAGGGCAAATTATACAAAAGATCATACTCCTTGCCCCTCTTAAGGTGCCTCCGGCCCTCGAAAGATGACTACGCTTTATGGGAAGTACACGAGGGAGCTTGCAGAAACCATTTGGGTGCCAGATCTTTATCCCACAAGCTACTCCACCAAGGGTACTACTGGCCAATAATGCATCATGATTCGATTGAATATGTCAAAAAGTGTGATCGATGCCAGAGATACGCCAACATCCAGAGACAGCCCACTACCGAGCTCGCACCCTTGAGTGCCCCATGGCCTTTTGCACAATGAGGGATGGATATTCTTGGCCCCTTTCCTATGGCGTCTGGGCAAAGGAAGTTCCTCCTTGTAGCGATCAACTACTTCACCAAATGGGTTGAAGCCGAGCCACTGGCAAAAATCACAAAAGCGAAAGTGCAGGATTTCGTCTGGAAATCGATCGTTTGCAGGTTCGGTTTGCCTAGAACCCTAATCACTGATAATGGACGGCAATTCGCGGGAGCCAGATTCGCCGAATTCTGTGAAGATCTAAACATCTCCCACAACTTCACATCGGTAGCCCATCCTCAGGCGAACGGCAAAGCTGAGGTAACTAACAGAACCCTTTTGCAGGGGATTAAGACAAGGCTTAAAAAAGCAAAAGGAACTTGGGCGGATGAGCTTTATCATGTGCTATGGGCGTATCGAACCACCCAGAGGTTACCTACGGGGGAGACTCCCTTTGCTTTAGCCTTTGGTACAGAAGCCGTCATCTCGATCGAGCTTAAACTCCCGTCGGCACGAGTCGTGGCATTCGACGAACACCAAAATTTACAAAGTCTCAGAGCCAACCTCGACCTGCTGGAAGAAAGATGGGAGATCGCTCAGGTTCGGATGGCAGCCTACAGACAGAAAGTTCTCGATATTACAACGCCCGAGTCAAGAACAAAGCATTTAAAGCAGGAGATCTAGTGCTCTGACGAGCTGCTGTCTCGCAACCTCAGGGCCAGGGGAAACTTGCCCCAAACTGGGAGGGACCTTATGAGGTCAAAGAAGTAGTCCAGCCCGGAACTTATTATCTTAAGGAGCTCGGAGGAGCCGACCTCCCGCGACCGTGGAGCTCAGAAAACTTACGGATGTACTACCAGTAACTTCATTTTAATCAAAAAATGCATGCCCATATGTCTTGGGACAATTCAAGCAAACTGTATCAAAAACAAAAGGGCAACCTCATAAAGTCGAAGGCCCGGTTCTTTTAGACCGGATGGGGAGAGAGGCCTTACAATGCCCATATGTGCCCCCACAGCCCTGTTAGGGACAGGAAGAGAACCTCGCCCTAACTTGAGCAAAGTTGAAGGCCCGGTTCTTTTAGACCCGATGGGGGGAGAGGCCTTACAACGCCCATATGTGCCCCCACAGCCCTGTTAGGGATAGGAGGAGAACCTCGCCCTAACTTGAGCAAAGTCGAAGGTCCGGTTCTTTTAGACCGGATGGGGGGAGAGGCCCTACAACGCCCATATGTGCCCCCACAGCCCTATTAGGGATAGGAGGAGAACCTCGCCCTAACTTGAGCAAAGTCGAAGGCCCGGTTCTTTTAGACCGGATGGGGGGAGAGGCCCTACAACGCCCATATGTGCCCCCACAGCCCTGTTAGGGACAGGAGGAGAACCTCGCCCTAACTTGAGCAAAGTCAAAAGCCCGGTTCTTTTAGACCGGATGGGGGGAGAGGCCCTACAACGCCCATATGTGCCCCCACAGCCCTGTTAGGGACAGGAGGAGAACCTCGCCCTAACTTGAGCAAAGTCGAAGGCCCGGTTCTCTTAGACCGGATGGGGGGAGAGGCCCTACAACGCCCATATGCGCCCCCACAGCCATGTCAAGAACAGGAGGAGAACCTCGTCCTGACATGAGCAAAGTCAAAAGCCCGATTCTTTTAGACCGGATGGGGGGAGAGGCCTTACAGCGCCCTAACACGCCCTCGCAGCCCAGCCAGGAACAGAAGGAGAACCTCGCCCTGGCTCAAATAAAGGGGAAGGCCCGGACTCCTACGGGAGCCGGGTTCCGTCCACAATGCCAAAGAAAACTCCGCCCGGGCTCCTACAGGAGTCGGGTTCCGTCCACGATGCCAAAGAAAACTTCGCCCGGGCTCCTACGGGAGCCGGGTTCCGTCCATGATGCCAAAGAAAACTTCGCCCGGGCTCCTACGGGAGCCGGGTTCCATCCACGACGCCAAAGAAAACTCCGCCCGGGCTCCTACGGGAGCCGGGTTCCATCCACGACGCCAAAGAAAACTTCGCCCGGGCTCCTACAGGAGCCGGGTTCCGTCCACGACACCCAGGAAAATTTCACCCGGACTCCTACGGGAGCCGGGCTCCATCGCCGACATCAGCTACAGGATAACCCCGCCCGGACTCCTACGGGAGTCGGGCTCCGCTGACAACAGCAACTGCCGATAGGCCTTGTCCGGACTCTTACGGGATCCGAACTTTGCCTTTAATCTTGATTGCAGGAAGACTTCACCCTAACTCCTACGAGAGCCGGGCTTCACCCACAACTCCAACTTCAAGAGGGATTCTCCGTTCGGGCTCCAACGGGAGCCGAACCTAGCCTCGACTTCAGCGGAGAAAAACTCCAAGCAAAAAAGGAAGGCAATGGATCGCAACAGCGATGATCGGAAAGCAAACAGCGCACGAGGGCAACGGGAGCTCGGATCCCCGAATTCAAGCCCCAAGAAGGACCCCGGGCCCAAATGGCCCCGAGCAAACCTGCAGCCGTTAATGGAATAACAACTGGGTATCTTCGAACAGCGTAAAAGTCAAAAAGGAGCTCGGCAAATAACAATCCTACACGAATAAAAGAGGTCATCGATGACCTTGGGACGACGTGAAAAAGAAAAGAAGAAAAGAAGGAAGAAAGAGGAAAGGAAAATGAAGAAGTTCGACAGACAACTATTCAATGCAAGATGCAGACAAGGTAACCAAATCTTCTTTTCATTTAACAAGATATACGTTACAGGACCCGGTGGGTCAAGAAAAAGATATACATCATCGCAAGCCTTGCGGGCACGGCTTGGAAGGGGTATACCAAAGGCCGCTCCGAGCTGCAAACTCCTCTTCTCGTCTCTGTCCTTCTCAACCGCGTTCTCCAGTGCGTGTAACGGACCTATCAGCTCTCGCCCCACCTCGCTTCGCTCCATCTCCGAATTCCCGACCCTAGGGGGAAAAGGGTGGGATAGATTCTCGGGGGCGGTAAGGGCAACGGCGGCAGTGACGAAGACCTGTTTCAAGAAGAACCGGAGTCACCTTGGATGCAGCGGTGATGCCAGAGATACACTCCATCTCCGAATGTTCCACGACAGCCGCCACCCAAAATGCTCCGGCAAGATCGGCATGCGCTACTTCCACCGTCCCCGCAACAAGTTCCACTGCCCCACCGTCAACACCAACCGCTTCTGGTCCCTCGGCCCCGACGGTATCAAGGATCCCGCCATAGCTTGTGACGACAGCTCTGCCCTCTTGACCGGTATCACCCCGTCTTGCTACTCTAAAATTCTCAGACAGAATAACTTCACCGGCTGCCCCCGTTATTAAACCCCTGTTGTTGAAGGAATTCTTCCTTAAGCCCCCTTTAAAGCGACGAAGATTCTCACCGACCGTCGTTCTCCTCCTCTCCTTCCTCCAAGCCCTAAACATCCCTTCAAGAATGGCTTCCGGGGTAGAGGACATGGCGTGGAAACCCTCGAAGAAGAATTGGAGAGCTAAAGAAGGCAAAGACTGGTGCGAGGGGAGTAGCTGAGTAGCTAAGCTCTCGGGCAAAAGAAAGGCACCATCCTATCGGCAGAATGAAGCCACGAAGGGGGATTAGGGGGTTTAAATAGCCGACGGATCCTAGCGCAGTTATGACGGCGGATGTTCCTGGGCCAACTGGTGCGTGCCACGTGTCGCGCATGTCCCCCTCATCGCTATCGGGGGTTGACCGTTCACAAATTCCTATGGCACGATGCTTGGGATCGCATTCCGATGGGGATTCCGAAAAGACTCTTCAGGTCACCTTCACCGGAAAGCGGGCTTTGACGTGCACACATTAAATGCTAAAATATCTGGGGGCGGCAGTGCGCAGGATTCGAAGGGACGGTTTTGGCTGTGCCCATCTCTCTCTCTGTACTTCCTTCGTTTGAAATTCAAACTCGGAAGTAGGGGGACTGGTGTTGAGTATAAAATACCCACAGCCGAAGTCCTCAGTGGAATCGACTACACGACAACTTCGCCCGGGTTCCTACGGGAGCCGGGCTCTGTCATCCTCGACGCCAACAACTGCAGCCGCAAGCAGACTCCGCCCGAACTCTTATGGGAGCCGGGCTCCGCTGCCGACATCGACTACAGGACAGCTCCGTCGGGACTCCTACGGGAGCCGGGCTCCGTCCTCAGCGTCAACTGCTGGTAAGCCCCGTCCGGACTCCTACGGGAGCCGGACTTCGCCTTTAACCTTGACTGCAGGAAAACTTTGCCCGGACTCCGACGGGAGCCGAACTTCATTCTCAACAACTCCGACTGCAAGACAGACTGCGTCCGGACTCCTACGGGAGCCGGACTCCATCAATAATTTCGGCAGCAAGCAGACTCCACCCGGACTCCTACGGGAGCCGGGCTCCACCGCCGACATCGACTACAGGACAGCTCCGCTCGGACTCCTACGGGAGTCGGGCTCCGTCCTCAGCTTCAGCTCCGAGAGGGTTCCGCCCGGACTCCCACGGAAGCCGGGCTCCACCCACGATCCCAACCGCAAGGAGGACTCCGCCCGGACCTCTACAGAGGCCGGACTCCTCGACCACTGCCGAGCTTCAACCGACAGATCCGCGCCCCCTGGCAGGTCACAATAACAACCATGATCCTGTTCCACTTTCTGTAGCGGATTTCGCACGACTCCATCACTCCCTGCGGCGGACCCATTACTCTCTGACAGATTGTGTCAACGGCCACGATTCTGCTCCGCTCCCTGCGGCAGGTGCTGCGCGACTCCACTACTCCCTGACAACTAGCGGCAACGGACGCCGCTCCACCACCTGCAACAGGCTCTACGTGGCAGGCCATAGCAATAGCCACGGGTCTACTCCACTACCCTTCGCAATAAAGTCCCCTGACCATGGGCGGCCCACTACCAGACGGTTACAAATGTCGCCATCAATCCGTTGCCTCCTCCGTCTATAAAAGGGGGACCCAGATACGTTATTCTCTAAGCTCATTTCTTATCTCAAAACTCTGCTAAATTCTCCGTTCGAGCACTCCATTCTTGTTGAGGCAGAGAACTGACTTGAGCGTCGGAGGGTCTTGCCGGAGCAACCCCACCTCCGGTTTAGACTTCCTTTGCAGGTCCCGGTGGCGACCGCGGCTTCCCCGACTCCAGCTTCTCCGGCGTAAGTAGATTTTTGCACCAACACGGAACAATCCTAGTGAGCTCTCACAATCCACCAATGACACCTAGTAAGATATTGTTGGGTTCTGACCATACAGTAAAAAATAATTTTTAAAAATTTTAAAATCAAACAAGTAAATAGCTTTATCAAATAAAACTATCGAGCTAGAATTCAAACCCTAGAATCACCTTTTCGATATCGATAAAACAAAAAACAAGCATGCAAAAGAGATAAAATTTTATACTTTCATCAAAATAAAAAAGTGGCATGTTAGTGTTCTCCACAAGACCCCAAGATAGAAGTTTTCCAATGGTGATCTACATGAAAATTAGCCAAGGTCCTTCCTAATTGGTGTGCTACCGCAGCCTTATCTTCTCAAGAATACTGTCGGCTTCGAACTTATGTTATGATCGGGCCAAAGCCCAGTTGCTTTTGATCTTACCACCAAAATGACACCAAGAAGACACTCTTCAAATGTCATACAACCTAGGGTTTGATTTTTGGCTTCAATATATAGAAAAATCAAATCCTAGGGCACACTAGCAATACTTGCTAAAAATCTCACCACCCTTCTTGCAAATTTTGCCACTCAAATTTCTCTTGCTTTTTTCTCAAATTTTTTCCAAAATTTTTTCTATGATTACCACATCCCTCCTCTCCAATTTCAATCCAAAATCATAGCAACAAATCAAGTGGGGCATCCCATATAAATAGGGGACCAAGGGATATCACATGGGATGAAGGGGTGCCAACCTTTGGCACTTCATATTCTCACATGGTGAATAAATTCACCATGTAAATTTTTGACATATTAGATACTTGCAGCAGAAGAACTCTCTCTCTTCTACATGCCATAAAAAACTCAATCAATTTTGGCATTAAATCATAGGATATCTAGTTTATCTTTTAAGGCAATGCGTATAATTAAAAGCCTTCTTCAAGAAGGACTCTCCATTTCACATGCTAATTTGAGATGGGGTGGCATTTATTTTTTGCATGACTTCTAATGGACACAGAGGAGTCCTTCTCTACCTGAAACTAGTTTAAGTTGGATAAGATTTCAATTTAAATTGATCCAATCCCATTGGATCAAAGGCAACTAGTCTAGGTTAGCTCAAACACTTTGAACCAAACCAATTTAGGAACTTGGGTTAATACAATGTGCTAGCATATCATATTAACCCATAAAATTTATATTAAACTCTAACTAAATTAGATCAAGACCAAATTTTAAAGTGTATGACCTATTGGGTTCCAAATCTAGCTAGCAGTGGATCAAGACTTTCAACATAACCCTAATCCGATAAGATTAGGTCACCCGAAGAGTCCCAATCAACTTGGACTCTTCCAAATTGATTTCAGAATAAAACTCTTTTAATTTTGATGAATCTACAAGTCAAAATTGATATCTAACAATATGTCATGACTATCTGAAAGATTTAATATTTTAATAAAAAAATATCAAAATATTCTTCAGTAGCAAGTTCTCATGTAATTCAATCCTTCAATCAAACAACATTCCAGATGAGCTGTGGGCATGAAAATATGTCAAATCCAATCACTTATCATTATGTATCTCGATCTAATAGTAATAATTCAGTTGATGATATATTAGAAATTCTTTTCTAATTATCATCCTACTTTAGCTAAGGACTTTCGAATCACCGACCTATGAGATCACATAGGATGTTCGCTCCTCTTATTAGGAGTGACTGATCCTTTATTGATCACTCATAATTTTCAGGCATACTTTATCATATCTAGAACACTTCATATAAAAATCAAGGAAGCAAGTTAGGTAGTGAACCAAAATATGGATCCATGTACACAAGGTACCATGGTGACCTCAAGTCCAAGGATCACTTATACAACTCCTACTAGAGAATCATCGTTAACATGTAAATAAGATTCCATCTGATATTCTCTTAGAGGTTAATTCAGTGAACTCATTCTCTAATGAGCACCCATATCCTTGTATTAGTGTCACACCACAAGTGGTTGTGAGATCAACCATCCTCATTTCTGAGCATACATAGGACATGCCAGTCTTACCGATATCATTGATCTCCAACTCAATATACCAATGACTAGGAATATTTTAGATTAGGACTATCAAAGATTTAGGTCTCACTGATGTGATCTCATTACGACCCTAAAACCATTGTCCGGACCTATAGGGTTCATTATAATCTTAAGAACAACAAGATGCAACTTATAATGAATCAAAAATATCTATTTTATTAATAATATAAATATTAATTATATGAGTCTGAAAGATAAATTACAATAAACACCCTATCGCATCCCATATGCGATTGGCTTGTAGGGTATTATTCTTTCAATCTCCCACTTGCACTTAAAGCCAATCGCCCGTATACTTAATACCCATGCTATCAAGATGATGGTCAAACTACTGCATTGACAAAGCCTTAGTGAATGGGTCTGCTATATTATTCTTGGTGTCAACTCGCTCCATGATCACATCACATCTTTCGACTATCTCCCGAATGAGATGGAACCATCTTAGGATGTGCTTGGATTATAGTGAGACCTTGATTCTTTGGTTTGAACAACTGTCCCAGTATTACCACAATAAAGGGGCACTGATTATTCAATCTCTGAAACCACATCCAACTCTATGATGAATTTTTTCATCCAGATAGCCTCCTTAGTAGCCTCACTTGCAGCAATATACTTAGCCTCGGTGATCGAGTCAGTAATTGTTTGCTGTTTGAAACTTTTTCAACTTACTGCACCACCATACAAGGTGAACACATATCCAGATATAGATTTGCTATCATCTAGATCAGATTAAAAATTAGAATCGATATAACTTTCAGTTTTAAATCAGATCCATCATATATCAAAAAAATATCTCTAGTCCTTCTCAAGTATTTGAGTATATTTTTCACAGCTTTCCAATAATCCTCCTTGGGATCAGCCTGAAATCTACTTACAATGCCCAAGGCATAAGCCACATCAGGTCTGGTACATAACATAGTATACATAATCGATTCTATAGCTGAAGCATAAGGAATAGAACTCATTCTATTTCTCTCTTCAGGTGTCTTAGGAGATATCTTCTTAGAGAGTTTTATGCCATGACCTATGGGCAAGTAACCTCTTTTACTTCCCTCCATGTTGAACTTCTTCAACACCAGATCAATGTACCTAGACTGAGACAAGCCTAGCATCCTTTTTGATCTGTCCTTCTAGATCTTTATACCAAGTATATAGGATGCTTCATCCAAGTCTTTCATGAAAAACTTTTGTGATAGCCAAGTCTTGACGGATTGCAACATCGGGATATCATTTTCAATGAGTAGTATGTCATCCATATATAGGATCAAGAAGATAATAGTACTCTCACTAGTCTTCTTATACATATAAAGTTCATCTATATTTTTGATGAAGCCAAATGATTTGACTGTCTTATCAAAATAGATGTTCCAGCTCCTTGATGCTTGCTTTAATCCATAAATGGATCTATTCAGCTTGCATACCTGATTTGCTCTCCCACTTGAGATAAATCTCTCTGACTGAGTCATATAGACTTCTTCCTTAAGGTTTCTATTGAGGAAGACAGTCTTGACATCCATCTATCAGATCTTATAGTCATGGTATGTTGCAATAGCAAGCATTATCTGAATATACTTGAGCATGACTACCAATGAAAATGTTTCTTCATAATCAACACCTTATTTTTATCTAAAACTTTTTGCCAACAGTCTGATCTTATAGGTCTCTACCTGGCCATCTGCTCCAATCTTCTTTTTGAAAATTCATTTGCAGCCTATTGGGGTCACACCCTCAGGTGCATCAACCAAAGTCCATACTTGGTTGACATACATGGAGTCTATTTCGGATTTCATGGCATTGAGCCCTTTGTTAGAGTCACTACTCATGACAGCTTTCGAATAGGTCGTGGGATCATCATTCTCAATGATGTAAAATGTGTTGTCATTCTCAATGACAAACCCATATCTAAGTGGAACATTATGCACTCTATTCGACCTTCGGAGAGGAGGTGTGTGTAGTGGCTATACCTCAACAATGAGCATATCTGGTTGAGAACCATTTTGTGAATCCTGGATGGATTGTAGGTTTTGAACTTCCTCAAGTTCAATAGACCTCCCACTACCTCTTTCTTGGATAAACTCTTTCTCCAAGAAAATGGTATGCCTACCAACAAACACCTTTTATTGAGTAGGGTTATAGAAGTAGTATCCTATACTCTTCTTGGGATAATCTATAAATCTGTATTTTTCTGATCTAGCATCCAGTTTATGTCCATCAACATTCTTCACATAAGCTGGGCAACCCCAAATCTTAAGATGCTTAAGATTGGGTCTTTTTCCTTTTCATTTTTCATATGGGGATCTAGAAATAGATTTAGAAGGTACTTTATTTAAAATATATACTGTGGCCTCGAGAGCATATCCTTAGAAGGATATCGAAAGATTCGTGAAATACATCATGGACCGCACCATATCTAATAAGGTGTGATTCTTCCTTTCTGCAATTTTATTTAGTTATGGAGTATAAGGAGGTATCCATTGAGAGAGTATTCTATTTTATTTTAAATAATCGAGAAACTCACTAGACAAGTATTCTCCTCGATCAGATTGAAGAGTTTTAATACTTTTATTAGTTTATTTCTCAACCATAATTTGATACTCTTTAAATTTGTCAAAGGCTTCGGATTTATATTTCATTTAAAACATATATCCAAATCTAGACCTATCATCAGTAAATGTGATGAAGTAAGAGTATCTACCTCTGACTTGGTCGATATTGAACCACATACATCAGTATGTACTATTGGAAAATGTGTCTCAAAAAGTCAATCGTCAAGCTGTTGACGGTTGAGCAATCAAGTATTGTAATTGATTTGTTAATAAATAAAATATATTTGGCATCTTCATCATAAGCTTTCATCTTCTAA